>NC_080171.1:41638413-41878247 GCF_950295315.1 Erinaceus europaeus | reverse complement strand
CCTTTTGTTGCCCTTGTTGTTTATTGTTATTGTTATTACTGTCATTGTTATTGCTGTCATTGTTAGATAGGACAGAGAAAATGGAAAGAGGGGAAGACAGAGAGGGGGAGAGAATGACAGACACCTGCAGATCTGCTTCACCTCAAAAGCTAGATTGCCCACCAGAACACCCACGCATGGCCTCACCACAAGGTGCGGCTTTTTAGAGCATTGTAGCCTGAGAGTAATTTGTCTTCTTGTAGACTTACGTTCCAAGCAGAAAACATTCAGCTAGCAAGACAGAAGCTGCATGTTTGTTTATTTGTTTTTGCCAACAGCATTGCAGTTGGGGCTGTGTACATACACAATGAAACACCTGCCCCCAGAAGCCTTTTTTTATTTTTATTTTGATAAAGACAGAAAAATGGAAAGGGGAAGGTGAGAAAGAAAAGACAAAGACACCTGCAACTCTGCTTCATCAATTATTACGCTTCCTCAGCAGCCAGTGATGAGCTGGGACTTGAGCATAGGTTCTTCCACATGGTAACGTGTGCACTCTACCAGGAGCATCACTGCCCAGCCTCACTACATGTTTGTTTTTTTTAATGACTTAGCTCTAAACTCATGCAATGTCCTTTCTACTGAATTATGTTGGTTACTACTAAATCACAAGCTTCTGTAATTCAAAGGGAGGGAAATCAAACTTAACTCTTAATGAGGTATGGTAAATTCTTTTTAAAAAGTAGAAGAAATGAAAGATACTATTATGGCTATCTTTGGGACATAAAATTTATCACAGAAATCAATGATCTAAGATACCACAACAATAATAAAAAACAAAAGTAAAATAAACCCAAAGTAAGAAGAAAGAAAAGAAAATAATAAGTAAGAATAGCTGTCAATGAAAAGAAAGAAAATTTAACATACTAAATCTTGGTTATTTAGGGAATATTTTAGAGAGCAAAATGATATATTTCTAACTTGCTCACATACACAAAAATGACACAAATGTCACTATGAATGAAGGTAGAGTGTATCATTACTGATTCTACAGACACTAAAAGAACAGAAAATATATTATGAATGAGTTGACGGAAATATTTTTTACAACTTGAATGATAGTACAAATCCCTTGAGAAATACAATTATCAAAAATATATATACATAGGGAATGTGAGTACTCCCATATCGATAAAGAAATAGAATCTATTATCAAAAAGTTTTGAATAAATATGAATAATTAAAACAAATAATCTAACCAAATATATCCAACAAGAAGTCAGATGGTGACACTCAATTGAACATACATGTTACCACGCACAACGATCTTGGTTTAAGCTCCTGGTCCCCACCTGCGGGGGGCTGGGGGGGGGGCTTCAGGAGACATAAAGCAGTGATACAGGTGTCTACCTTTCTTTACTCCCTCTATATCCCCTCCTCTCACAGGGAGCCTGGGTCTCAGCTGTGTTCTAAGAGAACAAATCAATTTAGCTTAAGAGGGGGAAAAAGGCAGGTCTTTGAGGTAGTACACCTTGCAAATCTCACACCCCTGCTGTGCATGCAGACCCAGGTCCAGTCCTGGAAACTGGCAGAGCCCTGTGTGTGGTGGATTCATCACATATGACATGTATAACATAATGTCATACATCAGAAAAGGTAGCAGCAACAAATGAATAAGTGCTGGAGAGGTTGTGAGGACAAAAGTATCCTCCTACACTGCTGGTGGGAATGTAAATTGGTCCAGCCCCTGTGGAGAGCTGTCTGGAGAACTCTCAAAAGGCTAGAAGTGGACCTTCCTAATTACCCTGCAATTCCTCTCCTGGCAAATATATCCTAAGGAATCAAACATACCCATCCAAAAAATTTGTGTATATCTATGTTCATAGCAGCACAATCTGCAATTCCTAGCTATGACCATGGAATGTGAGCTCAGACCTACAGGAATGCAGAGGTTACAAAGGCTCCTATGGTGAATATGGGCCCCAGATCAAATCGATGGGGTTTACAGTTAATGGTATTTATATACTTTTCCCATATTTGGCAGCTACTCTATGCCCTGATGCAGCTTTCTAGTCCTATTTCCAACTCTGACCTCCTCTCCTATTTCTAACTCTGACCTCCTCCTCCCCAGACAATACCTTTAGCCCATCTGCATGTTAGCTGTTGGGCTCAGGAAAAAATTAGTAAAGTCATGGGCCCCTTGGAATCTACCTAAAATAAACTTTCTAGCTTTTTCCAAAACAGAGACCCCAAATATCATCTGCTATATTCTTACCTTTAGCTTCCTAATTACTAAACAATTTGTTCAGCTTTATATCTTAATGCTTTTCAGCCACCAAGTTACAGATGCTACCATGACGCCAACCTGACTCCCCCAGGCAGACAATCTCACCAATATGTGCTGGAACCCCACCTCTTCAGAGCCTTACCCCAGTAAGGAAAGACAGAAATAGGCTGGGGGTATGTATTGACCTGTCCACACCCATGTCCAGTGGAGAAGCAATTACAGAAGCCAGAACTTCCACCTTCTGCACCCCATAATGATCCTGGGCCCATACTCCCAGAGGAATAAAGAATAGGAAACCTTCCAATGGAGGGAATGGGATATGGAACTGTGGTGGTGGGAATTGTGTGGAATTGTACCCCTCTTATCCTATGGTCTTGTTGATCATTATTAATTCAATAAAAATGCATTCTCTCATTTAATCTTCACAGTAACCATTACTAACACAGATGGTAACTTGTTAAAAATTATAAAACTCCTTACAGAAATACTTAACTGCCATATGTCAGAAAAAATTGTCACTGCAACTCCACATACCTACAGTGGTTCTGAGGCAAAATTGCCCCTGAACTTGATTTGTATATGGCTTGCTCAATAGTAACTAGTGACCCTGACAAGAACCCTGTGAAGTGCAACCACTACGCCCAAAGTCAGTATTTAGCCAGTTCCACAAATATAGTACCAGCTGTTTAAAATACTGAAGTATTAATGGCAGAAACTCGAGAACTTCAGCCCCCAGGTGTGTCAGCAGGTACCACATCACATGGGACCCTCCCTTAGAACCTTCTATACTCTTCATATTCAGCAATTAAAGAATTGACAAGACCAAAAGCCCCAGACCCCTACAACAGAGGTATATGCTACTTCTATTGAAAGGTTATTAAAGTTTATTGTGTTCTTTATTACTGCTTATTTGCTGACCAGGAAACTGAAGCACATAAAAACAGAGTAAGTTGTGAGAGATCTTGATGTTAATAAGCTATAGAAACAAGATCTAAACTCATTCACCTGACTACAGATTCAGTCCCCATACCTCATGGTCTCTCAATGGGAAACACATCCACAATTGTCCTCCTGAGTATCCTTGACCAAAAACTTGGTGACCAGTTCCAAAAACTGCCCTAGAATGGACTCAGTTTTATGTGACACTAACCACAAGAATATCCTGTAAGAAATAATGATTCAAAACCAGAGCTGGGAAAATTTTTAGCTGGGAGAGCACAGGACCTGCATACCTGAGGCTGCCAGTCTGATTCCAGGCATTGCATGCACTGAAATGGTACACTGGTGTGATCTCTCTCTCTCTCTCTCTCACTCTCTCTCTGCTATTCTCTCCCTGCCTCCCCCCTTATGTGAAACTCTTTAACTCATGTGAAATAAACAAAACAAATCTTATAAGAGAGAGAAAAAAAAGTCTGTCTCACTAGACCCTGGCAGAGGTGTTAGAAAATAAGGACTACCGGGAGTCAGGCGGTAGGCAGCGGGTTAAGCACATGTGGCTCGAAGCACAAGGACCAGTGTAATGACCCTGGTTGGAGCCCCCTGCTTCCCACTTGCAGGGGAGTCACTTCACAAGCGATGAAGCAGGTCTGCAGGTGTCTATCTTTCTCTCCCCCTCTCTGTCTTCCCCTCCTCGCTCCATTTCTCTCTGTCCTAGCACAACGACATCAATAACAACAACAACAACAACAACAACAACAAAATGACAACAAGGGTAACAAAAGGAAAAATAAATTAAAATTTTTTAAAAAGAAAGAAAATAAGGACTACAATGAGTCCTTATTTGGTCAATTGTTGCCACACCCAGTAATCTTTCATCATTCCACAGAAGACTAAAACCCATATTTGCTGATTCCTTTTTATGTTTCAGCAATTCCTATAGGTATATGCTACTATTAATGTTTGCAAAAACCTGTGCCTTACCTTCCAAGAGTTCTGGAATCTTTATATGAAAGAGACTCCACCTTCACTATGTTGGGGTTTTTTGGTTTTTTGTTTGTTTGTTTTTTGGAGTAGGTGAGTCTGAGTCCTACTTAGTTCTTCCTTACATTAATTAGAACCAGACCCAATCTATTAAGAAGATATATGAAGTGGTTTCTGTTCTTCAGAATTGTACTCTGAGCTTACAGTAATATTTAACAGAAAAGGAAAAGAAAACTAATACAAGATTCCTTATCTTTCCTGAAGCGAGAATCAGCTTTTTTAGGAAAGTCTTTATACTAGCTACTATTCCTGTAAACACTGTTCCTTTCTTAAAGTAATGGGCCACAGAAATAATCTTGGGATGCTCACTGGTCAATCAGAATCCATCTTGTGTTATCTTCTCTGATTACAAGTCACAGCATTTAAGTACAAGCTTACTTAGCACAAAGTGTATATTCCTAACCCACCAATTAATCATTTAGTGTGTTCTAGGAGTGAAGGAAAACAACAAGCAGAGTAGAAAGAAGCAAAGATGGAAAGAGGAAAACTGGAAGAGAACTCTGAACATCAGCTTCCTTACCCCAGATAGTCCAGAGGATCAGCTCCTGCCCTTCTCACAATCTGTGAGAATCTGTATAGCCCCTTTAGGCTTAAGTTAAATTGAGTTGGGTTTTTGTCACGCTCAAAGATCTCTGTCTAATAATATAGTACCATCACACTTCCATACCATAGACTTTCTGGGTCAATCCATAAAGGCTGGAGGGATGGTGGAATTAATTCCATATAGCATTTAAACTAGAATTGGGCCTTTAAAAATGATGTAATTTAGATAAGTAAGTAAACTGATGAGGTGAGAGCAATCTGCATCAACTTGAATAATGGTACTGTGACTGTAATACTAATAAAATTCAACAACTACCACAATGCCTACTGAATAGAAAATCCTAGAAATAATGTTAAAGGATTAATAAGTGAGCTGCTGAGGAAGTAACTCAGCAGGTAGAACATGTTATACACATGTGAAAACTCAGATTTGATCCTTAGCATCACATATGACCAAGAAATGTTCTAGTCTCTCTGTCATAAAATTATTTTTTCAGGGCTCAGGCGGTAGCGCAGCAGGATAAGCACACATGGTGCGAAGAGCAAGGACCAGCGTAAGGACCCCGGTTCAAGGCTCCCCACCTGCAGGAGGGATCGCTTCATACAGGGTGAAGTAGGTCTGCAGCTGCCTAGCTTTCTCTCACCCTCTCTGTCTTCCCATCCTCTCTCAATTTCGCTCTGTCCTATCCAGCAACAACGACATCAATAACAATAACAACAACAAGGGCAACAAAATGGGAAAAATGGCCTCCAGGAGCAGTGGATTCATAGTGTTGGTACCAAGCCTCAGTAATAACCCTGGAGGGGAAAAGAATTCTTTTTAAAAAAATAATAATTAGTCAATAAAAGAAATAAGTATAGTGTGGGGATTCGGGCGGTAGTGCAGCGGGTTAAGCGCATGTGGCGCAAGTGCAAGGACTGGTGAGGATCCCGGTTCGAGCCCCAGGCTCCCCACCTGCAAGGGAGTCACTTCATAGGTGGTAAAGCAGGTCTGCAGATGACTCTCTGTCTCTCTTCCTCTCTATCTCCCCCTTCTCTCTCAATTTCTCTGTCTCTATCCAATAACAAACAAACGAATGAATGAATGAATGAATGAATGAATGAATGAATGAATAAGTAAGTAAGTATAGTGTGGAAACAGGCCTGCCAGAAAGAAAAACCTACCTACAGAGGGCAGGATAGGCAGCATGCCTGAGGCTCCATAGTCCCGGGTTCAATCCTCTGTACCACCATAAACCAGAGCTGAACAGTGCTCTGATGGCAATATATTAAAGGTGGTTACTAATATTTTTAAAAAGGAAAAGAAAATACCTACAAAGATGGTAGAAAACTAATAGGACTGGACAAAATCTATGAAATAATCCATATTAAAGATACTACATAGGGGCCCGGTGGTGGCACATCTGGTTGAGTGCACATGTTACAATGTTCAAGGACCCAGGTTCCAGCCCCTGGTCCCCAACTGCAGGGGGAAAGCTTCATGAGTGGTGAAGCAGGGCTGCAGGTATCTCTCTGTCTCTCTCCTCTCTATCTCCCCCTTCCTTCTTGATTTCTGGATGTCTCTATCCAATAAATAAATAAAGATTTTTTTTTAATTTAAAAAGATACTACAGTAGAAAACTGAGAAATGTTACACATGTTCAAACTACTGTATTTTACTGTCTACTATAAATCATTAATTCCCCAATAAAGAAAAAAGATATTACAAGACATTATTATTTTGCATAAATTAGTAACTTTTTATCAACATAAAGACTAGAGATCCCCTTTTAGCAAAATCTAACACATTCCTGTGTCTGATTAATCTGTATCTTCACACTTTCACTATTATCCCTATAAATACTTTAATGTAAAAAAATGCAGCAGAAATGCTTTGAGCAGGTGGTAACAGAATGAAAAGTATATTTAATGCAAAGATATCTGCTCTACAGGGTGGCTTGGTTAGTTAGAATGAGTGGGCACAAATTGGTGGATAGGGTTGTAATTCATACCCACTAGCGATATGACCCAAGGGGAAAGAATAAAGGCAGAAGATAGTTGAACTGGGCGGGGGGGTGTCACAAGTTCTATTGATTGAATAAGTACGTCTGATAAAGAAAAAAAAAAGTGGAAAAATTTCCCTTTACAACTTGAAGTTCCCACCTAAAACATCACTATCTCATATAGGTTGAGTCTTCCAGAAAACAGAAAGAGGAAATAATATCCCACTCTGAAATTCCTCAGAAGCCAGCCACTCTGAATTTGTGCAAAAACAGCCATCACTGACAAGGAGTTTGTGTGTGGCCTTGTATTCATAAAAGAGGAGAAGTGAGATTACTGCTCAGAGCTTTTATGCCATTTCCACAATGAAGCAGTAATTTATCATGTGTGTCCAACTGCTGGCTGTGTGGTTTTTATTGTTGCTTTTTTCCATATAAACCTATCTCCCACACTTGACCAAAATGTTCCTTCTGTGGGGCAAAATAAGTTCATGACTAAGTAACTGACAGAATTAAAAAAAAAAAAAAAAAGTCAAGGTTCTGCAGGAAAAAAAAATTCACTTTCTCAGTGACAACATGCCCCCTGATTCCTGACCACTGTTCCCTATATTCTGCCAGACCAGATAACTGAATGTAGCAGAAACTACTAGGAATCCACCAATATCCAATTCTTCCCACACACTGTTCTTTCTTACTCACAGAATATAGTTCTGACTAGAGGAATATATTTCTCACCTCCCTTGGA
Organism: Erinaceus europaeus; assembly: GCF_950295315.1. Taxonomy (NCBI): domain Eukaryota; kingdom Metazoa; phylum Chordata; class Mammalia; order Eulipotyphla; family Erinaceidae; genus Erinaceus; species Erinaceus europaeus. Next base: position 41,870,734 of record NC_080171.1, on the reverse strand, counting down.
GTTAACTGACAGGAAGCTGACTGTGAGTTGTGACTTTTCTGCTCTCCTTTTTTCTACCACTTGAACATAGATGAAAGGGTTAGCATTTCAACAATTGTCTTAAGAGTATGAGATGACTTTGTAAATAGCAACCTCATACTAACTATTATACACCAGGAAGGGAGGGATCCCATGTTCCTGAAGATAGCAGAGCTGCCACAACTTGGCACTCCCTATGTTCAAGAGTCTATCATTGATATTTCTTTTTTTTTCCTTTATTAGGGGATTAATGTTTTACAGTCGACAGTAAATACAATAGTTTGTACATGCATAACATTTCCCAGTTTTCCACACAACAATACAACCCTCAACTAGCTCCTCTGCCATCCTGTTCCAGGACCTGAACCCTCTCCCCCACCCACCCCACATCACAGTGTCTTTTACTTTAGTGTAATACACCAACTTCATTCCAAGTTCTGCTTAGTGTTTTCTTGAAATATCACTGATATTCCAAGGCCATTGTATTCACAGATTCTGAGAGGGTCCTTTAATATGTTTAGAAATTCAGCTTCTGAGACCCTTGGTTTTACCCAAATTATCACATGCTCTTCATGACTTGAATTCAGTTTCCTGTCAATGATTTTAAATCAGAAGGATTTGACTAGAAGATATTAAGAGTAGTTTTTAGCTGAAAAGTCCCATAGATAAGCTTCAACTTAATTCTCCTCCCTCACTTTGCCACAAGCTCCCTCCATAGACATCTTACCATGACACGCAGGTGCTTTCCAGAAAACATCAAACACCTGATCTAATCTGTGAGCAAGAAGCTTGTATAAACTCTACCACCATGTGATAAGAAGCCATGAATATATGTTGGTGTATGTGACCCCTTTCATGAAGAAAAACAGGATGGAGAAAGTACCCAGCAGAGTGGTCAGCTTGCCCAACCTCTCTTCATATGCAAAGAACTTTCTAAGTGGAGACTTGGGCTTCAGGATCAATAACCCTCCCATAACCAAGTCACCCAGCTTGAACCCAGCCCCAACTGTGGCCAACCTTACAAGCCCATCCAGCCTCTTGATGTGAAAATACCCACAAGAACACAAGAGGCTGAGGCTGGTCAACTCAAAGAACCCCAGCAGAAGCAGGGCTCTGCCTATCAAGAATGGTTCACCAAGTATTTTTCCTTCAAAGCTCATTCACGGGCTGTGTCACAAAGAGACATTTGGAAAGCATTTCTTTTAGAAATGCATCTGATCAAGGGGATGAACTCAAAGACCAACCAACCCAGTAACTTGCTGGTAATAGGATTTCTGTATGCTAGCCAAAATGAATTGTGATGTTAACATTTCATATGTCTCACTGTGACACCAGTTCCTTAAAAACGTTTTCGCATTAAGATGAAGCAAAATAGTTATCAGACCACACCCACAGGAAATGCCATAAATGCTACTGATGACCCAAAACATTGTGTCATGTCCATAAGATTGCATTCCGTCAGACTGTGATTGCCATGGTCTACTTCCATTTTCTTTAGGATGTTAGGCATAGCACTTGAAAAATTGTTTCCATGTAAATGATAGGTTTCCAAAATGCACATGTAGACTCAAAGGGAAAATTAAAAATTAAACTCAAAATAACTAATGAATCCAATTGAAAATCCCAATCAAACCAAAACTGACTAGAAATGAACTGTAGCAGATCTTCATATACCTAGGCTGAGTATTTTGATTCCTTGAGTTCAGGATGTGATGCCAACTAGAGGGAATAATGCCTACCTCATCTGGAGCTGGGTGAGAATTAGGCAAATGAACATGGACAATGAGCCCACACTAAACTCTAGCAATGTCATGGTTTTCCCAGGAATAACAGTCTCTCCTGCTGTGTGTCTCAGTTTCAATGACTATAGTGTCAATTGCCCATTTATACAGGCTTCTAGACCATGTGTTCTTTAAAGGTAAATATCTGCTAAACCTCTGGTCCTGGGTTTGAGCTGTTTGTTGATGTTTTGCTTCTACTGCATGGGCACTCTAATGATAAAGAAGCCAGAAATTGTTGTTCATGGTGCTCACCTGTGGATGGCCCACACCTAACTCTACTACCCTCTTAGAGAGCCATGGGATTTGACCAGACTTGCTACAACTTTTCATGCATAAAATAAGTTCTCAGTCCTTTGGTTCTGATTCAGGAGGAGGCCCACAGTTAATTCTATGCAATGTCAAATATTTACTCTTTGACTGAAACCATTGGGCAATAAAAAATACTAATAATAATGGAAAACTGGGACATTTTATGTACAAAGTATTGTATTTACTGTCGAATGTAAAATATTAATTCCCCAATTCTTCTTCTTCTTCTCCTTCTTCTCCTTCTTCTCCTTCTTCTTCTTCTTCTTCTTCTTCTTCTTCTTCTTCTTCTTCTTCTTCTTCTTCTTCTTCTTCTTCTTCTTCTTCTAGCACTTGCCCTTCTTCCGTAGCCAGTCAACAGTGTCAGGTTGAGCCTGATGTAAAGTTTCGAGACCTCCTTTGAATCTGGAGAGGTGGCAGTCGTTGACTGTGTGGATCATAGTCTGTCTGTAGCTGCAGGGGCAGTTCGGATCTTCTCTGGCTCCCCAGCCATGGAACATAGCAGCGCACCGGCCATGGCCTGTTCGATAGCGATTGAGGAGGGCCCAATCTTCTTCTTCTTCTTCTTCTTCTTCTTCTTCTTCTTCTTCTTCTTCTTCTTCTTCTTCTTCTTCTTCTTCTTCTTCTTCTTCTTCTTCTTCTTCTTCTTCTAGCGTTTGCCCTTCTTCTGTAGCCAGTCAACAGCGTCAGGTTGAAAGCTGTCAGGAGCTGCATGTCGCTGGCTTTGAAAGTGACTGGGATCCATGTGGATTGAGTCAGCTAGGAAGGATCGTCAGTTTCCCCAATGCATCCCCAATAAGGAAATTTTAATCATAAAGGGATGTTGGATTTTGTCAAAGGCTTTCTCTGCATCTATTGATATGACCATGTGGTTTTTGGTCTTGCTTTTGTTGATGTGGTGGATCACATTGATTGATTTACATATATTAAGCCAACCTTGCATGCCTGGGATAAACCCCATTTGGTTTGAACAATCTTTTTAAATATACTGCTGTATCTGGTTGGCTAGAATTTTGTTCAGTATTTTAGCATCTATGTTCATCAGAGATATTGGTCTGTAGTTTTCTTTTTTGGTTGTGTCCCTGTCTGCTTTTGGTATCAGATGATGTTAGCTTCATAGAAGCTGGCAGGGAGTATTCCAGTGTCTTCAATCTTCTGGAAGACTTTTAAAAGTAGAGGTATTAGTTCTTCTTTGAAGGTTTTGTAGAATTCATTTGTAAAACCATCTGGTCCAGAACTTTTATATTTGGGGAGATTTTTGATAACTGTTTCAATTTCATTAGCTGTGATGGGTCGGTTCATGTTATCCACTTCCTCTTTACTTAGTTTTGGAAGTTGGTAGGTATCTAGGAAATTGTCCATTTCTTCCAGGTTCTCTAGCTTGGTGGCATATAGTTGTTCATAGAAGCCTCGCATGATATGCTGAATTTCTGCAGTGTCTGTTGTGATATCTCCTCTTTCATTTACTATCCGATTTATTTGGGTCTTTTCCCTTTTTTGTTTTGTGAGTCTGGCTAAAGGTTTCTCAATTTTGTTCACTCTTTTGAAGAACCAACATTTACTTTCGTTGATCTTTTGTATGGTTTTCTTATTCTCAATGTTATTTATTTCAAAAATGGGAATAGATGGAAAATTCCTGAAGATAGTAGAGTCTATATATAGCAAACCTACAACCAACATCATACTCAATGGTGAAAAACTGGAAGCATTTCCACTCAGATCAGGTACTAGACAGGGATGCCCACTATCACCAATACTATTCAACATGGTGTTGGAAGTTCTTGCCATAGCAATCAGGCAGGAGCAAGGAATTAAAGGGATACAGATTGGAAAAGAAGAAATCAAACTCTCCCTATTTCCTAGATGGCATGATAGTATACACAGAAAAACCTAAGGAATCCGGCAAGAAGCTTTTAGAAATCATCAGGCAATACAGTAAGGTGTCAGGCTACAAAATTAACATTCAAAAGTCAGTGGCATTCCTATATTCAAACACTAAGCTAGAAGAAATTGAAATCCAGAAATCAATTCCTTTTACTATAGCAACAAAAACAATAAAATATCTAGGAGTAAACCTAACCAAAGAAGTGAAAGACTTGTATACTGAAAATTATGAGTCACTACTCAAGGAAATTGAAAAAGACAAATAAGTGGAAAGATATTCCATGTTCATTGGTTGGAAGAATTAACATCATCAAAATGAATATACTACCCAGAGCCATCTACAAATTTAATGCTATCCCCATCAAGATCCCAAGCACATTTTTTAGGAGAATAGAACAAATGCTACAAATGTTTATCTGGAACCAGAAAAGACCTAGAATTGCCAAAACAATCTTGAGAAAAAAAGAACAGAACCGGAGGCATCACACTCCCAGATCTCAAACTGTATTATAGGGCCATTGTCATCAAAACTGCTTGGTACTGGAACATGAATAGACACACTGACCAGTGGAATAGAATTGAGAGCCCAAAAGTGAGCCCCCACACCTATGGACATCTAATCTTTGACAAAGTGGCTCAGACTATTAAATGGGGAAAGCAGAGTCTCTTCAACAAATGGTGTTGGAAACAATGGATTGAAACATGCAGAAGAATAAAACTGAATCACTGTATTTCACCAAATACAAAAGTAAATTCCAAGTGGATCAAGGACTTGGATGTTAGACCACAAACTATCAGATACTTAGAAGAAAATATTGGCAGAACTCTTTTCCACATAAATTTTAAAGACATCTTCAATGAAACGAATCCAATTACAAAGAAGACTAAGGCAAGTATAAACCTATGGGACTACATCAAATGAAAAAGCTTCTTCACAGTGAAAGAAACCACTACCCAAACCAAGAGACCCCTCACAGAATGGGAGAAGATCTTTACATGCCATACATCAGACAAGAGTTTAATAACCAACATATATAAAGAGCTTGCCAAACTCAACAACAAGACAACAAATAACCCCATCCAAAAATGGGGGGAGGACATGGACAGAATATTCACCACAGAAGAGATCCAAAAGGCTGAGAAACACATGAAAAAATGCTCCAAGTCTCTGATTGTCAGAGAAATGCAAATCAAGACAACAACAAGATACCACTTCACTCCTGTGAGAATGTCATACATCAGAAAAGGTAACAGCAGCAAATGCTGGAGAGGGTGTGGGGTCAAAGGAACCCTCCTACACTGCTGATGGGAATGTCAATTGGTCCAACCTCTGTGGAGAACAGTCTGGAGAACTCTCAGAAGGCTAGAAATGGATCTACCCTATGATCCTGCAATTCCTCTCCTGGGGATATATGCTAAGGAACCCAACACATCCATCCAAAAAAGATCTGTGTACACATATGTTCTTAGCAGCACAATTTGTAATAGCCAAAACCTGGAAGCAACCCAGGTGTCCAACAACAGATGAGTGGCTGAGCAAGTTGTGGTATATATACACAATGGAATACTACTCAGCTATTAAAAATGGTGACCATTTTTAGCCGATCTTGGATGGACCTTGAAAAAATCATGTTGAGTGAAATAAGTCAGAAACAGAAGGATGAATATGGGATGATCTCACTCTCAGGCAGAAGTTGAAAACAAGATCAGAAAAGAAAACACAAGTAGAACCTGAAATGGAATTGGCATATCGCACCAAAGTAAAAGACTCTGGGGTGGGTGGGTGGGGAGAATACAGGTCCAAGAAGGATTCAGAGGACCTAGTGGGGGTTGTATTGTTATATGGGAAACTGGGAATGTTATGCATTTACAAACTATTGTATTTACTGCTGAATGTAAAACATTAATTCCCCAATAAAAAAAATAATAAATAATAAATAAACAAAAAAAGAAATTTTAAAAATGATAAATACATAAATAAATGTCTATACATTCACGAGGTAAAAAAATACTAATAATAATGTTATTTTTACTACGTTTTAGACACCAATGCAGATCTTTTCAACCTTCCAGAAAAATGATCAATCTCATTAGAAAGGAAGAAACATCATCACTAGAGTACATGTTTATCCTTTTGACAGCACCCTGAAGGTATTTTTCTTATTCTTAGAAAAAAAATCACAGCCTAACCACAAATTAGGTGTCATACTCAATGATCCATCCAAAGATAAGGGCTGTTGCCTAAGATCTAATACCAGAAACTAAAAGCCTTCAGTTTTAGGACATGAATACCTCTATCTTTAAAGTGTTACCATATTATTTGATATGGGGGCACTCTCTGTATTAGTTTGCTATAGTTACAAAGTAATTACAAACAGCCTGCATTTGTTTTATTTTCTATTCCACACTTCAGTCAACTTCACATTTTTCTCTCCCCCAAATTCATTCCTTTCAAAAAAAAATGTATCTAGGTACCCAACAGTGCCACACTCAGTTTAGCACACACATTTTTATGTGCAAGGACAGGTTCAAGCCCCCAATCCTCACCTGTAGGAGGGAGGCTTCATGAGTGGTAAAACAAGTCTGCAGGTGTTCATCTTTCTCCCTTTTTATCTCCCCCTCCCCTTTCAATCTCTCTCTGTCCTGTCAAATAAAATGGAAAAAAGGAAGGAAGAAAGAAAAGGGGAGGGAGGGAATGAGGGAGGGGAAAATGGCTGTCAAGCCTCACTAACCTTGGTGACAAAGAAAAAAATCTGTTTTGAGATGCATATGTTAAAAAAAAAAGAGAGAGAGAGAGAAGAATGGTTGGGTGGTGGCACACCTGGTTGAGTGCACACATTACAATGTTCAAGGACCTGGGTTCAAGCCCCTGGTTGCCACCTGTAGGGGGAAGCTTTGTGAGTGGTAAAGCAGGGCTGTCTTTCTGCTTCTCTATCTCCCCATCCCCTCTCAATTTCTGACTGTCTCTATCCAATAAATACAGAAAAAAAATAATAAGAATGGGAGAAGGAGAAGAAAGAAAAGGAGATAAAGATTAAGAGAGGGCAAGGGAGGAGAGGGGAGCATAGAAGAGAAGAGAGGAGGAGAGGGGAGGAAAGGGGAAAGAAAGAAGGAAGAAGGGAGGGGATAGGGAGAAAGAATGGAAGGAAATGAGAAGGCCAGGTACAGCCTATGAAATGCTAGAAAGTTGTTTGAGAGTGAAGAATAAGATGAACTTGAATCAGAAAAAAACATTAGTACTGGATCCAGAATGAAATGTATCCAAAAAAAATCAGTTGACTTAGGTTTCTTATGTTCTAGAGGCTTCTGAAGTTCTCAAAATGCAGTAATCTGTTCTTGAAGGAATCTAATTAATTCTGTCTGGCAATATAAGTGTTGTTATTCCCCTGGGTCAAACCAAAATTATACCTTATGGACAACAAATAGATTTAGTGGGTCCAGTTGCTGGCGCACCTGGTTAAGTACATACACCATAATGTGCAAAAACCTGGGTTCAAGTCCCTGGTCCCCATATGCAGGGGGAAAGTTTCATAAGAAGTGAAGTAGGGTTTCAGATGTCTCTCTGCCTCTTTCCCTCCCAATTTCTTTTTTTTTTCAATTTTTTAATATTTATTTTCCCTTTTGTTGTCTTTTTTAATGTTGTTGTAGTTATTGTTGTTGTTATTGATGTTGTCATTATTAGGACAGAGAGAAATGGAGCGAGGAGGGGAATACAGCCCCTCTCAATTTCTAACTCTATCCAATAACTAAGTAAGTAAAACAATACACTTAGGAATTAGTAGACACTCAAGTGAAGGTCTAAGGTTCTGATGGGAGATCAGTCTAGAGGTAAACTACCTAATGGAGACTTTTATTAGGGAAAACAAATCAATTGGTTTTGTGATTTTAAGAATGTTTCCGCTTGATTTTCAGATTCTCTGTGAAATACAGCACTGTATCTGGCTTAGGCTTTCCTCAGCCATATAAGTCTACTCTATTAAGTAAAAAACATTTATTCTTCCCCATGTGTTATATAATTCTTTTTTTTTAATTTTTTATAAAGAAAGGATTAATGAACAAAAACATAAGGTAGGAGGGGTACAACTCCACACAATTCCCACCACCCAATCCCCATAACCCACCCCCTCCCATGATAGCTTTCCCATTCTCTAGCCCTCTGGGAGCATGGACGCAGGGTCGTTGAGGGTTGCAGAAGGTAGAAGGTCTGGCTTCTGTAATTGCTTCCCCGCTGAACATGAGCGTTGACTGGTCGGTCCATACTCCCAGTCTGCCTCTCTCTTTCCCTAGTAAGGTGTGCCTCTGGGGAAGCTGAGCTCCAGGACACATTGGTGGGGTCTTCAATCCAGGGACGCCTGGCCAGCATCCTGGTGGCATCTGGAAACTGGTGAGTGAAAAGAGAGTTAACATATGAAGCCAAACAATTTGTTGAGCAATCATGGATCCCAAGCTTGGAATAGTGGAGAGGAAGTGTTAGGGGGATACTCACTGCAAACTCTAGTGTACTTCTACTTTCAGGTATATATTTTGCAGTATTTTATGGATACGTGTGCACATAAGCTCTCACAGAAACTGGTGTATATCTAGGTTATGGGACTTTGTTAGAAAGTGAACTACCTGAGATGAAATTAGAGTGTACTATAAAAAGGAAAGGTCTCACCCGAGTAATGAAGCTGAAGGGTTGTCATTCCACACGTGAAGTCTCTGGATACAGTCTGAGGTGAAGCATGTTGAGGTGGCAATCGTTGCGTTGGTTAGGTTGTGATCGGCGGATGCAATATTATTTGCTTTGGATTGGGAGATGCATACTGGAAAGTGGGCCCTATCCTAGGGTTCCAGGACTGGGGGAAGTAGGGGCTCTATAGTGGAGATGTGAGGTTCCTGCTGTCTTAGGGTTCAAAAAGACAACGGATAGTTAATGTTATCATCACATTATTTGGTAATTGGGTTAACTTTGAAAAGTCCCTTTGTTATGGTTTGCTGTACAGTACCCAGTATCTTGTATATAGCTGTGCTATTGGATGCTTCTAATCTACTTGGTCTAGGCTTTTGAGAGAGTCCGCATATCAAATACATAGCCTATATATTAAAAAGATTCAGTTTGTCTTTTGAGAAACTTTGAGACATACAATCGATTTTCCCCCTCTCATATTAATTAACTACTGATTTATATGTATACATTTTGCTAGGAGTATACATAAACACCATTCCCACCACCAAAGGACTGTGACCCATCCCTCCCACCAACTCCCACCCCCCACTGGCCCAGGAAGCTGCATGTCTACCCCTCACCACTGGATTTTTACTTTGGTGCCCTACTTACAATTTGATCAGGTCCTCCTTTTAGTTTCCCTTTAAGATCTTCTTAGCTTCTGTTGATGAGTGGGATCATCCCATACTCATCTTTATCTTTCTGACGTAGTTCACTTAACATAATTCTTTCTTGCTCTGTCCAAGATGGGTCAGAGAAGGTGGGTTCATTGTTTTTGATAGCTGCATAGTATTCCATTGTGTATATATACCACAGCTTTCTCAGCCACTCATCTGTTGTTGGGCACCTGGGTTGCTTCCAGGTTTTAGCTATTATGAATTGTGCTGTTATGAACATAGGAGTACACACCTCTTTTTGGTTGGGTGTTATGGAGTCCTTGGGGTATAACCCCAGGAGAGGAATTACTGGATCATATGGAAGGTCCATGTCTAGCCTTCTGAGAGTTTTCCAGACTGCTCTCCACAGAGGCGGGACCAATTTACATAACCACCAGCAATGTAAAAGGGTTCCTCTGTCCCCACATCCTCTCCAGCATTTGATGCTGCTGTCCTTTTTGATGTATGCCATTCTTACAGGAGTGAGGTGGTATCTTAGTGTTGTCTTAATTTGTATTTCTCTGACAATCAGTGACCTAGAGCAGTTTTTCATATGTTTGTTAGCCTTCTGGGTCTCCTGTGTAGTGAATGTTTTGTTCATATCCTCTGCCCATTTTTGGATGGGGTCATTTGCTTTTTTGGTGCTAAGTTTGCTGAGCTCTTTATATATTTTGGTGATTAGTTTCTTGTCTGATGTATGGTATGTGAAGATCTTCTCCCATTCTGTGAGGGGTCTCTCTGTTTTTTTAATAGTTTCTTTGGATGTGCAGAAGATTTTCATTTTGATGTAGTCCCATTGGTTTGTTTCTGCTTTAGTCTTCCTTGCAATTGGGTTTGATTCATCAAAGATGTCCTTGAGGTGTAGGTGGGAAAGTGTTTTACCAATGTTTTCCTCTAAGTATTTCATTGTTTCTGGTCTGACATCTAGGTCTTTGATCCATTTGGAGTTGATTTTTGTTTCTGGTGAGATAAAGTGGTTCAATTTCATTCTTCTGCATGTTTCAACCCAATTTTCCCAGCACCATTTACTGAAGAGAGCCTCCTTTTTCCATTTAATCCTTTGGGCCCCCTTATAAAAGATTAGATGCCCATAGGTGTTGGGATTTACATCTGGGCTTTCAATTCTGTTCCACTGGTCTGTGTGCCTATTTTTGTTCCAGTACCATGCTGTTTTGATGATGATGGCTTTATAATATAGTTTAAGGTCTGGGAGTGTGATGCCTCCATTTCTGTTTCTTTTCCTTAAGATGGTTTTGGCAATTCTAGGTGTTTTCAGGTTCCAGATAAATGATTGTAGTGTTTGTTCTATTCTCTTAAAGAAGCCTGGTGGAACTTTGATGGGTATTGCATTAAATTTGTATATGGCTCTGGGGAGAATATTCATTTTGATGATATTTATTCTTCCAATCCATGAGCATGGGATATCTTTCCATTTCTTGGTATCAGTTTCTATTTCCTTGAGTAGCGACTCATAGTTTTCAGCATACAAGTCTTTCACTTCTTTGGTCAACTTTATTCCTGGGTATTTGATTGATTTTGCTGAAACAGTAAATGGGAGTGATTTCTGGATGTCTTCTTCTTCAGATTTAGTGTTTACATAAAGAAATGCCATTGATTTTTGTACATTGATTTTGTACCCTGATACCTTGCTATATTGCCTAATAACTTCCAGTAATTTTCTACTGGATTCTTTAGGTCTTTCTATGTATACTATCATATCATCTGCAAATAGTGAGAAATTCTTCCCTTCTAATCTGTATCCCTTTGATTTCTTTCTTGCCTGATTGCTATGGCAAGAACTTCCAATACTATTTTGAAGAGTAACGGTGACAGTGGACAGCCCTGTCTAGTCCCCGATCTGAGGGGGAATGCTTTCAGCTTCTGTCCATTGAGTATGATGTTGGCTGTAGGTTTGCTATATATGCAGACTCCACTATCTTGAGGAATTTCCCATCTATTCCCATTTTTTGTAGAGTTTTGAGCATGAATGGGTGTTGGATTTTGTCAAAGGCTTTCTCTGCATCTATTGAGATAATCATGTGGTTTTTGGCTTTGCTTTTATTGATGTGGTGAATGACATTGATTGACTTACAGATGTTGAACCAGCCTTGCATTCCTGGGATGAATCCCACTTGGTCATGATGAACAATCTTTTTGATGTGTTGCTGTATCCGGTTGGCCAAGATCTTGTTTAATATTTTGGCATCTATGTTCATCACAGATATTGGTCTGTAGTTTTCCTTTTTTGTTCTGTCCCTATCAGCTTTTGGTATCAGGGTGATGTTGGCTTCATAAAAGGTGGAAGGGAGTATTCCTGTTTCTTCAATCTTATGAAATAGCTTAAGAAGTATGGGTATTGGGAGTCGGGCTGTAGCGCAGAGGGTTAAGCGCAGGTGGCGCAAAGCACAAGGACCGGCATAAGGATCCCGTTCGAACCCCGGCTCCCCACCTGCAGGGGAGTCGCTTCACAGGCGGTGAAGCAGGTCTGCAGGTGTCTATCTTTCTCTGACTTCCCCTCCTCTCTCCATTTCTCTCTGTCCTATCCAACAACGACAACAACAAGAATAACTACAACAATAAAACAACAAGGGCAACAAAAGGGAATAAATAAATATAAAAAAATAAAATATTAAAAAAAAAAGAAGTATGGGTATTAACTGTTTCCTGAAAGTTTTGTAGAATTCGTTTGTGAAGCCATCTGGTCCAGGACTTTTGTTGTTGGGGAGATTCTTAATAACGGTTTCAATTTCTTTGTCTGTGAGTGGTGCATTTAGATTTTGTAGTTCTTCTTGGTTCAGTTTTGGAAGTGCATAGGTTTCTAGGAATTGTTCCATTTCTTCCAGATTCTCTAGCTTGGTGGCATATAGTTCTTTATAGAAGTTTCTCAGGATTCTCTGGATTTCTGTGGTGTCAGTTGTGATATCTCCTCCATCGTTTACAATTCTATTAATTTGAGTCTTCTCTTTTTTTTGTTTGGTGAGTCTGGCTAGGGGTTTTGTCAATTTTGTTTAATCTTTCAAAGAACCAACATTTGGCTTCATTGATCTTTTGTATGGTTCTTTTATTTTCGATGTTGTTTATTTCTGCTCGAACTTTAGTGATTTCTGTCCTTCTGGTTGCTTTAGGGTTCCTTTGTTCCTCTTCCTCTAAGTCCTTGAGGTGTGTAGTAAGGTCGTTCATTTGGGCTTCTTCTTGGTGTTTAATATGTGATTGTATGGCTATAAGTTTGCCTCTCAGTACTGCTTTAGCTGTGACCCAAATATTTTGATAGGTTGTTTCTTCATTTTCATTAGTTTCCAGGAACATTTGAATTTCCTGTTTGAGTGAGTCTCTGACCCAGTGTTTCTTAAGGAGCATGTTGTTTAGTTTCCAAATTCTGTGTCTTTTAATAATTTTCTGTTTGTTGTTAAATGTTAGTTTTACTCCACTGTGGTCTGAGAAGATACTTGGGATGATTTCAATGCTTTTGAATTTATTGATGCTGTCTTTGTGGCCTAACATGTGGTCTAGCCTTGAGTATGTGTTATGTGGATTTGAAAAGAAAGTGTATTCCAGTTTTTTGGGGTGGAGGAGTCTGAAAATGTCCAAGAGGTCTAGTCTGTCAATCTCTTCATTCAATTCTCTTGTATCTTTATTGGTTCTCTGCTTTCTTGATCTAAGTGTGAGAGTGGGGTATTGAAGTCTCCCACTATTATTGTATTACTATTGATGTATTTTTGAAATTCTTTCAGTAGATGCTTAATGTATTTAGATGGTCCCTCGTTGGGTGCATAGATGTTAATAATTGTTAAGTCTTCTTGGTTGATCCTCTAATCATTATGTAATGTCCTTGCCTATCTTTTATTACTTTATTTAATTTAAAATCTATCATGTCTGAGATGAGAATGGCTGTTCCTGCCCTTTTTTGTGGACCGTTAGCCTGTATGATAGTTTTCCATCCTTTCACTTGAAGTCTATGTTTATCTTGTTGTGACAGATGGGATTCTTGCAAGCAGCATATGGTTGGGTTATGTTTTCTGATCCATCCCCCCACCCTGTGCCTTTTGATGGGTGAGTTTAAGCCATTGACATTTATTGATATTATGGATAATGTATTGTAGTGCCATTGTTCTAAAAAAAAATTTGCTTACTCTGATATATTGCAAGTATTATAGTGATATTCTTGTTTATAAGAGGTCTTTTAGTACCTCTTTCAGGGCCGGCTTGGTGATGGTTGCCTCCTTTAACTGTTCTTTATCTAAGAAGTTTTTGATCCCTCCATCTAGTTTGAATGAAAGTCTAGCAGGATATGTTATCCTTGGTTGAAACCCTTTTTCATTCAGGCCTCGATAGATATCTTGCCACTCCCTTCTGGCTTTTAGAGTTTGAGTGGAGAAGTCTGCAGATAATCTTATGGGTTTTACCTTGTATGTGACTTTTTGCTTCTCTCTTGCAGCCTTTAGGATCCTTTCTTTATCATTACTTCTTCTCATTGTGACTATGATGTGTCTTGGTGTCTTCAGGTCTGGGTTGATTCTGTTTGGTACTCTCTGGGCCTCTTGAACCTTGATATCCTTTCTGTTATTCAGGTCTGGGAAGTTTTCTTGTATTATTTCCTCTAGAATGTTTGCTTCCCCTTCCTCTCTTTCTTCCTCTGGCAGGCCAATTATACGAATGTTACTTCTTTTGAGATCATCCCATATGTCTCTGTTGTTATTTTCAGTGTCTCTCAATCTCTTTTTAAGATCTTTCACCTCTTTCTTAGTTTTCTCTAACTCATCCTCTGTCTGACTAATTCTGTTTTCTGCTTCTGTTAGTCTGCTTTCCCTTGCCTCAGCTTCTTTCTTCATTACAGCTATTTCAGCTTTCAGTTCTCTGATTGCCTCAAGATAATCAGTATTTTCCTTGGAGGTCTCAACTGTTGTTTCCCTAATACTGCCATTCCTTTCCTCCAATGTTGTTTTCATTTCTGTGATTAATAAGTTTATTATTGCTTGCATACTTTTCTTATCTATGGTTACTTCTGGCTGATTTGTAGTTTCTTCTGGGCTCTTGTCTTCATTCATTGGAGTAGCAGTTTTATTTGTTTTTAATCTACCCATTTTTTAATTTATGTGTTTCTCTTTTTTTTATGCTCTGTTGTTCCTCAGTTGTTGTGTTTTGAGCACAAGTAACACTGTACTAAATACCTTTATGACAATTGTACTCACCAACCTCCGAAATTACAGTAGCAATTGAAGTAAGTATTGAAGTAGTTTCATCATTACCAGTTAGCCAAACAATTTCTCCAGTCCGTGAAAAAATAGTAACCAAATCCCAGTGAAGAAAGAGAAAAGAAAGAGAGGATAGCAAGAATAGACAGTTATGCAAATCTACTATCCACTGTATATTCTAGGGGTAACAAGAGGGGAAAGGGAACTAGAGCAGAGATACACACATAGAGAGTCCACTCCGAGTCAGATTTCTTCCCCAAAGTAATTCACAAATTCAGAAAGGCAAATAAGAAAGAAGAAGTGTATGACGAGATTAAAAAAAAGGAGAGAGAGACAAGAGAGAGAAAAGGGAGAAGATAAGAAAAACAGTTGTAATTAAAGAGCAGTGAAAGGAACTTCCCAAATGTGTATCAGTGAATTAAAAAAAAAACACCCTGTTTGGTGGTATGGGGTATCCTGCTAGGAGCTGGTCCCCAGGGACTGCTTATGGGGGGGGCGGAAAGGATGTATGCTTGAAAATTAAAAGGAAGAAAGAAGAATTTTTCCCCCTACTCTAATTCTTAACCCTAATTAAGTTATAGTCATCTCCTTGTCACTGCTCTGACACCTTATTGGCTGGCCTGCTAAAGGCAGAAAATCCTATTGTCTCTTGGGAATGTGTTTGGAGCTCAGAGGCTAGCAGCTTCTCTGTCCGCCATCTTCTGGGAAACCCCCCCCTCCAGACTTTTTTAAAGGATTTCTCGAAAATGAAAACTAGCTCCAAGTCCTTTGATCCAATGAGAGCTATACTCAAGAAGTCTTTGGATCCGCCCTCAGGGTCGCGGTGGACCCTGGAGACTCCCAAGAGAAAGCCCCCAAGCTAAAGTGCTCTCTCCGGGACCTCTGCCAGCCGTCCAGCAGCGCTCTGCAACCGGCTGGCGGAGGAGCCGCCTTCCCGGGCGGAGGACAATGCCCGGCGCACTCGCCTTGCCCGGCGCCGCCTGGGAAGTCTGGAGCCCCGCTAGTCCATGTCACCTTTACTCTAATTCTTAACCCAAATTAAATTATAATCACCTCTTTGGTGTCACCCCTTATTGACTGGCCTGCTAAAGGCAGAAAATCCTACCGTTGCCAGACGATGTAATCAGAGCACTCGCTGTTAGCAGCTTCTCAGTCCGCCATCTTCCCCTCCCATGTTATATAATTCTAAACATTTCTTTTAACTACACTTAGAACTGTATCAGGCAGTACTATAAATTTTGCTTCAATAGTAAAATTAAATTAATTTTGAGGATTCCAGAGTCTTGGCACAAGAGGATTGGAGGAGTTTTACATACTTATCACCATCCCCATCTCCTTCATTTTCATTTGCTAAAATGACTTAATTTTGAACTACATGTTTTTTATGTAAACCTGTCACTGGAAAAAAAATTATAAGGAAAGCCATAAAAATTCATGCAGGGATTTATCAAAGTGAGAAAATCAAGATCCTTCCAAGGAACCTAACTCAATCTCCCATCCCATACCTCACTGTCTCACAACTAGAACTTTAATTTATTATTGTTGTTGTTGTTTATTGTTATTATTATTATTATTATTATTATTATTATTATTATTATGAGGGTTATCGCTGGAGCTTCGTGCTGGCACTATGAATCAACTGCTCCTGGTGGCTACTTTTTGCATTTTATTGGATAGGACAGAAAGAAATTGAGAGAGGAGGGGAACATAGAGAAGGAGAGAGAAAGATGGGCACCTGCAGATCTGCTTCACCACTTGTGAAGGTTCCCCCTTACAGGTGAACAGCCAGGGAATCAAACCTAGATCCTTATGCAGGTCCTTGTACTTAGTACTAGGTGTGCTTAACTGGATGTGCCACTCCCTGCCCCCCCCACTACTTTGAACTTCATACCACTGTGGGGATTGGGCAGCCTTATATGGTCCCACTCAGCCTACAGGAAGGGCAAGAGAAATAGCTTTGTGTTTCATAAGAAATAGAGACTCTAGAGGGCCAGGCGGTAGCACAGTGGGTTAAGTGCACACACTGTAAAGTGCAAGGACTGGCATAAGGATCCCGGTTAGAGTCCCTGGCTCCCCACCTGCAGATGAGTCGCTTCACAAGCAGTGAAGCAGGTCTGCTGGTGTCTTTCTCTCCCCCTCTGTCTTTCCCTCCTCTCTTTATTTCTCTCTGTACTATCTAATAACAATAAAAACAACAACAAGAGCAACAAAAATGGGAAAAATTGTCACCAGGAGCAGTGGATTTGTAGTGCAGGCACTGAGCCCCAGTGATAACCTTGGAGGCAAAAGAAATAGAAAAAAAAGAAAGGAAGGAAGGAAAGAAAAGAAAAGAAATACAGACTAGGGGTTAAGTGGTGGCACACCTGGTTGAGCACACAAGTTGTAATGCATAAGGACCCTGACTTAAGTCCCAGGACCCTAACTATAGGGAAGAAGCTTCACAAGTGTTGAAGGTGTGGTATAGATGTCTCTCTTTCTCTCCTATTTCCCCGTTTCCTCTCAGTAAATAAAAATAAAATAAAATCATTCTTTTCTAGAGCACTACTCAGCTCTGACTTAAGGTGGTGCTGGGGATTGAACCTGGGACCTCAGAGCCTGAGAAATGAAAGTCTTTTGCAAAACCATCATACAACCTCCCCTTCCTATAAAATAGAATCTTATTTTTTAATTTTCTTTATTATCCTTTTAAAATTTTATTTATTGAATAAACATACAGAAACAGAGATAAAAGGGGAGATAGAGAGGGAGAGAGACAGAGAGGCCATTTGAAGCTTTTCCCTTTAGGTGAGGACCAGGGGTTTGAACCCAGGTCCTTGCACATTGTAACATGTACTCTCAACCAGGTACACCACCACCCAGCATCAAAGCAAAATCTTTAACAAAAATAAAAACTAAGGGGCTAGGCAGTAGCACAGCAGATTAAGTGCACTTGGCACAAAGCGCAAGGATTGGTGTAAGGATCCCGGTTCAAATTCCCAACTCCCCACCTGCAGGGGGGGTCACTTTACAAGCAGTGAAGCAGGTATGCAGGTGTCTATCTTTCTCTCCTCTTCTCTGTCTTCCTTTCCTCTCTCCATTTCTCTCTGTCCTATCCAACAACAACGTCAGCAATTACAATAATAATAACAAAGGCTACAAAATGGGGAAAAATGGCCTCCAAGAGCAGTGGATTTGTAGTGCAGGCACTGAGCCCCAGCGATAAACCTCATGGCAAATAATAATAACAATAATAGTAATAGTAAAGAAATAGAAAAGAAAAAAGATACTAGACATTTGAGGATAGTTAAAGTGTGATTTCAGAAGTTAAAGAGCAGTCTAAGATCCTGAATCTTTTATTGGACAATAGATGTCTCTGGTTACTTGGCAATTTCTGCACAATCATGCCTCTCTCCCTTAGTTTTTGCTGTTCTATCCATCAAAAATCTTTTTTTTTTTGAAAATTGCATAGGAAAGTTATTCATATATAATTAGAGCAAACCATTATATTTTTTAACAACTTAAATATGCTAATACAGGAGATCTTTTTCGAAAATAATAATTACAGAGGGACTCTAGGTGGATAATTAAATATGGGAAATGTTGAATCTGAACAAAATTCCCATTTTCTTTAATTACTGAAATCCTCTCCTAACAAGAGTCAAAGAGGAGTAGAGAAGTAGAAGAGTAGTAATAAAAACTCTGAATATAAATCAATAATAAAAAATCAGGAATGAGAGAGGTGAAATTACAGCTGAAGATGGGGAGATATAAAGAATTACGGACATATCTGTGGAAACAAATTGGACAACCTAGATGAGGGAGATACATTAGAATCATACCACCTACCAAGCAAAATTCAAGGGAAGTAGAGAGCTTAAATAAGCCAATCACTAGTACAGAAAGTAAATTGGTAATCAAAAATCTCCCCAAGAATAAAATCCAGACCCAGAAGGCCTTACTCATGCATCCTATATGACTTTCAAAGAAGAACGAACACCAATTCTCTACAAACACTCTAAGAAAATTGAAGGGGGGGGGGGGATGGCAGGAAGTGTGGCCTTAGAGTAACAGAAAACAGATCAGACTCTTCCCCAAAACAACAAATATCTACAACTATGAAGCCTACACCACCTACAACTGATACATCTGCAGAAACACCACAGCTTCAGGTGGGTGCTCATATGTATGTATGGATGAGAAGGGGCATGGGACAGAAGCCAAACACAAAGAATTTAGAGCTCTGGCAAAACATGGAGTCATTTTCCCCTCTATTCATAGCAGTAGTCAAGGCAACACACAATGCTGGTGGTAAAAGAAGGAAACTTATGACCACAGGGGTGTTATCCTACTGAATTACAAGCAAGGACACACCAAGAAAGCAGGGAGCATTTGTGACCAAAAGAAGTCCAGTCTGTTACCAAAACATAAAGGTAATTTGTGGCAGCTGGTAGTGGTTAAATGGCAAAGTGAGTGCTGTGTCTTCTATGAACACAGCTGTAGCCTAGCAGCAAATCCCTGAGGGTTGACATAAAATTGAAATCATGCAGAGAAACCATATACATGCACCACACAGAGTACTAAACAGCTCAAGGAAACAACAAAAAAACCTAACCCCACCCCCCAGCCCTTCACCATGCAACATATAAATAAATTCCCAGATACCATAACAATAGTACCACCTGCTGTCAAGCAGTAAACAGCACAATAAATGTGTAAACAGAAATACTGCAGAAGCAAAGTTAGAAAGTTAAAGTCAGAAAGTTAAAGTTAAAGTTAAAGTTAAAGTCAGAAAGTTTCTGAGTCAGAAAGTTAAAGATGAGTATGGGATGATCCCACTCATCAACAGAAGCTGACTTAGAAGATCTGAAAGGGAAACTAAAAGCAGGACCTGATCAAATTGTAAGTAGGGCACCAAAGAAAAAACCCAGTGGTGAGGGGTAGACATGTAGCTTTCTGGGCCAGTGGGGGGTGGGAATTGGCGGGAGGGATGGGTCACGGTCCTTTGGTGATGGGAATGGTGTTTATGTACACTCCTAGCAAAATGTAGACATATAAATCAGTAGTTAATTAATATGAGAGGGGGAAATCAATTGTATGTCTCAAAGGTTCTCAGGAGACAAACTGAATCTTTTTAATAGATAGGCTATGTATTTGATATGCGGACTCTCTCAAAAGCCTAGACCAAGTAGATTGGAGGCTTCCAATAGCACAGCTATATACAAGATACTGGGTACTGTACAGCAAACCATAACAAAGGGACTTTTCAAAGTTAACCCAATTAACAAATAATGTGATGATAATATTAACTATTGATTGTCTTTTTGAACCCTAAGACAGCAGGAACCTCACATCTTCACTATAGAGCCCCTACTTCCCCCAGTCCTGGCACCCATGGATAGGGCTCACTTTCCCGTATGCTTCTCCCAATCCATACCAAATAATATTGCATCCGCCGATCACAACCTAACCAAAGCAACGATTGCCATCTCAACATGCTTCACCTCAGAGTGTATCCAGAGACTTCACGTGTGGAATGACAACCCTTCAGCTTCATTACTCGGGTGAGACCTTTCCTTTTATAGTACACTCTAATTTCATCTCAGGTAGTTCACTTTCTAACAAAGTCCCATAACCTAGACATACACCAGTTTCTGTGAGAGAGAGCGTATGCGCACACGTATCCATAAACTACTGCAAAATATATACCTGAAAGCAGGATTACACTAGAGTTTGCAGTGAGTACCTCCCCAACACTTCCTCTCCACTATTCCAATCTTGGGATCCATGTTTGCTCAACAAATTGTTTGGCTTTGTATGTTAACTCTCTTTTCAATCACCAGGTTCCAGATGCCACCAGGATGCTGGCTAGGCTTCCCTGGATTGAAGACCCCACCAATGTGTCCTGGAGCTCAGCTTCCCCAGAGACACACCTTACTAGGGAAAGAGAGAGGCAGACTGGGAGTATGGACCGACCAGTCAACGCCCATGTTCAGCGGGGAAGCAATTACAGAAGCCAGACCCTCTACCTTCTGCAACCCTCAACGACCCTGGGTCCATGCTCCCAGAGGGCTAGAGAATGGGAAGGCTATCATGGGAGAGGGTGGGTTATGGGGATTGGGTGGTGGGAATTGTGTGGAGTTGTACCCCTCCTACCTTATGCTTTTGTTCACTAATCCTTTCTTAAATTAAAAATTTAAATAAAAAAATAAAATAAAATAAATAAAAATAAAAAATAAAAAAAAAAAACCTAACCCCACCCCCCAGCCCTTCACCATGCAACATATAAATAAATTCCCAGATACCATAACAATAGTACCACCTGCTGTCAAGCAGTAAACAGCACAATAAATGTGTAAACAGAAATACTGCAGAAGCAAACTACCAAACATGCCAAATCAGACAGACAGAAATGAAACAGAGGGATTCCAAGAAAATACAGATATAGAGAGACTACAGAAAAAGACTACAGAAAGCCCATTCTGAGGACTTTCAAAAAATCTAAGTATAGTATGGAGAAAAATATTCAAGAGTTGACAGAATATTTTACTAAGGAGCTAGGAAACACAAAAGAAGAGCTTTGATCAAAGTTCTCTAAGAAATTAGAAAACATGAAAGAAAAACTTCAATCAGAGTTCACTACACAGTTAGGAAGAAGAAAAGAAAAACTTTAAAAAGAATTGCAGGAAGTAAAAGACACAGTACAAGCTTATGAAATAGAGTCACTCATACAGAAGAAATAATAACTAATCTAGAAGACATAGTTAGCCCATTTTTTCAACTTAAAGATGAGGGAGTGGAAAGTTTTGGTGCTGGAGCTCACGTGGGTTGGCTTTCAGCCAGGAAGGTAAACAACTGGTTCTTCCTCACTCGTTCAAGGGACGACGCAAAATAGAGACAAGAGACACCAGGGAGAATTGAGGCACTCTCGTTTATTTGGGGGTGGGCTTGGGTGTAAATAGGGTTTCAGACAAAGAACATTTTTCAAATACGTCAGAAATTACAGGTTTCTTAAAGGTCAGCTTGCCCCTATGGTAGAGGGCTGGTATGACAGGAATTGATGAGATACATAAAGGTCAAGACAGGGGTTAAACCAGCAGGGTGAGATAGAGAGAAGATAAACAGAGCATGGTAGTTATCAGAGCTATAAGGAAATAAAGTTTGGAGTTTCACTGACTGATGTCAGAGAGGTGTTTGATGGAGTATGCTTTCTCTAGTAATCAAAAGTGAGGTGACTGTGTGAACTCTAGGTGACTATGTGAACTTTGAATGAACTTTAAGGCAGGCAGCCATGTGGCCTGCAGTTAATGGGGAGAGGCAGTGAGGTTTCTGTGGGCTTGAGAGTCTGAAAGGGAACTAAGTCTGAGAGACTGTTTTTCCCCTTTGCTCATCTCGGTTGAGAGAGACTAACAAGGGGGTGTCTTTCCCAGACCTCCATCCAAGGATGGGGGAGTTTTCCCTAAGCTCTATCAAGCTTACACATAGCCCCACAATTTGGAGAGAATGAAATGACTCTCTGTGAAATTATAGACTCTATCAAAAGATTAAATACACAAATGGTAGGAATTCATGAAGAAGAGGACAGGATGAAAGAAACAGAGACCATGGGAGTTGGATGGTAGCACAGCAGGTTAAGCGCACATGACGCAAAGCACAAGGACTGGTGTAAGGATCCTGGTTTGAGCTTCTGGCTCCTCACCTACAGGGGAGTCACTTCACAAGCGGTGAAGCAGGTCTGCAGGTGTCTATCTTTCTCTCCCCCTCTCTGTCTTCCCCTCCTCTCTCCATTTCTCTCTGTCCTATCCCACAATGATGACATCAGTAACAACAACAATAATAACTACTATAATAAAACAATAAGGGCAACAAAAGGAAATAAATAAATAAATATTTAAGAAAAAATTTTAAAAAGAAAGAAAGAGAGACCATATTCAGGGAAATTTTAGCTGAGAATTTTCCTTTCTTAGGCAATCCTCAGGACATAGTCATTCAAAAGGCAGAACATATACCCAGGCACATAAATGCAAAACAATTAACACCTAGGTATATCATTGTAAAACTATCAAAGCACAAAGACAAGGGTAAAATGTTACAGGCTGGTAGGGAAAGGAAATAAGATACATACAAAGGTAGACTTATCAGGTTTTCATAATACTTCTCTTCACAAACCTTAGAAGTAAGGAGAGAGTGGAACGACCATATTCAAAGTACTAAAAGAGAGGGAATTCCAACCGAAGATCTTATATCCTACACACACACACACACACACACACACACACACACACACACACGGGTAGGAACAGCTATGCTCATATCTGACACGATAGGCCTTAAAATAAATAAAATTTAAAAAGACAGGGATGGACATTACCTAGTGTTCAGGGGCTCAATCAATCAAGAGGAGTTAATGATTATCAACATCTGTGCCCCAAGGAGAAGCCATCTAAATACATCAAACATCTACTGAAAGAGCTACAGCAATATATTAACAGCAACACAGTAATATTAGGGGACTTAAACACCCCACTCATGAGTGGGGTGTTTAAGTCCCCTAATATTACTTGACAGATCATCCAGGCAGAAAATCAATAAAGAAATGAGGAATCTAAATGAAGAGATAGATAAACTACTGGACATTTTCAGAGTAAAAATAATGATTTCACTGTTTTCAGCCCATCTTGGATAGAGCTTGAAGAAATCATGGTAAGTGAAATAAGTCAGAAACAGAAGGATGAATATGGGATGATCTCATTCACAGGCAGAAGTTGAAAAACAAGATCAAAAGAGAAAACACTAATACACAAACACAAAGCAAAACTTTGACTGGAGTTGGAGTATTGCACCAAAGTAAAAGACTCCGGGGTGGGTGGGAGTGGAGGAGAGTTCAGGTCCTGGGACAAGATGGCAGAGGACCTAGTGGGGATTGTATTGTTGTGTGGAAAAATGAGAAATTTTATGCATGTAAAAACTATTACATTTACTGTCAATTGTAAAACTTTAATCCCCCAATAAAGAAATTTTTTTAAAAAGAACATCTTAATTATCCCTCTTGTGGGTTACTCCAGGAAATTTCTCTACCTCTAAAGTCGCAATAGTAGGAACTTTTCCACTCTCCAAAGGGAGGCTGGGTCATCATCCTGCCTTGTCACTCAAGGAACACTGGTCATAAAACGAATACAGCCTAGAATGTTCCCAGCTGTGACCATGAACTGCAAGCTCAGACTAATAAGGATTCAGAGGCTATACAGGGCCCTGTGCTAGAAATAAGTACATATGGGACCTGGGTAATACCTGTAACCTTAGGAGAACTACTGTATCTTCCAATAGAGGGAATTGGGACACATAACTCTGGTGGTGGGAATGGCATAGAATTATACCCCTGTCATCTCCTAATTTTGTAAGTCCATATTAAGTGAACCTAATAAATATATACATATATAATAGATATACACATATATACATATATATATATATCTAATAGATATATACAGAACCTTCCATCCCAAAAGTAATGGATACACATTCTTCTCAAGTACACATGGAACATTTACAAGGATTGACCATATGCTGGGCCACAAAGACATTCTAAACAGATTTGTAAATATTAAAATTATAAAATGTGTCCTCTCAGAACATGAAGGCATAAAACTAGAAATCAACCAGAAAAGGAAAAGAAGTTTCCCCAAAGCCTGGAAACTAAACAATATGCTGCTGAACAATAAATGGGTCATTGAAGAAATAAAAATAAATAAATAAGGAGTATCTCGATGCCAATGTAAATGAAGAAACCAGTTACCAGACCCTATTGTTGGGAACATGTGTAAGCCTGATAGAGCTTAGGAAGAACCACCCCCATCTTTGGATGGAGGTCTGAGAAGATAACCTCTTGGTAAGTCTCTCTCAACCGAGGTGAGCATAAGGGGGGAAACTCAGACTTGGTTCTTTCCTTCTTGACTCTCAGGCCCACAGATACCCCAGTACTTCCCTCCACTAACTGCAGGCCACATGGCCACAGATTCACTCATTCAAAGTCACCTTCTGATCACAGAAGAACACATCTTATCACACACTTCATCACACACCTCAGACCCCAGACAAGAGAAATTCCAAACTATATGGCCTTTTGATATTCATCTTCTCTCTGTCTCACCCTACAGGTTTAACCCCTATGCTTCTCTCAAATACCTTTGGATAATTAAGTTGCTTGCATTATGGAGAATAACTGTCTTGTATCTCATCAATTCCTGTCATACCAGCCCCCTACCTTAGGGGCATGCTGACTGTTAAGAAACCTGTAATTTCTGTCATATTGCAACAATAATTACCTCCATTGCTTTGCTATTTAACTCATGTCAATTTTGCTAATAAACGGACTCTAGGATTCTGGGACTCTAAGGACTCGGATTCTAGATTCGCGCTAAGAGTCCCCTGGTGTCTTTTACTTCGTGTCACCCCTGTCGTGAGCGAGAAAGAACCAGCCCGTTACCTTTCCCCTGGAGGCCACCCTGCCGGAGAGGGAGAGAGACACCCCGAAACACTATGGAATGCAGAAAAAGCAGTGCTGAGAAGGAAGTTCATAGCAATACAGGCCCACATTAATACACAGGAGAAATCACTAGTAAACCATCTAACAACCCACCTCAATCAACTAGAAGTGGAACAACAAAAAGAACCAACAGTCAGCAGGAAACAGGAAATAGTAAAAATCAGAGCAGATATCAATGAAATAAAAAACAAGAAGACCATTAGGAAGATTAATGAAACCAAGAGCTGGTTCTTTGAAAGGATAAATAGATAAGCCACTAGCTACCCTCACCAAGGGAAAAAGAGAGAATGCTATGGTAAAATCACTCAAAAATAAAAGAGGAAATATTACAACAGATAATGTAGAGATTCAAAAATATTATGCAATAATATTATGGACACCTGTATGGAACCAAATTTAACAACTTAGAAGAAATGGACACATTCTTAGACTCATACCCACTACCAACCTGGACACAAGAGGAAGTAGATAAACTTAACAGGCCAATCACAAGTAAAGAAATTGAAACAGTAATCAAAAGCCTTCCCCAAAAGCCTGGGTCCTGATTGCTGAATTTTACAAAACATTCAAAGAAGAACTAACACCCATGCTCCTCAAACTCTTCCAGAAAATAGAAGAGGGAATACTTCCAAATACAATCTATGAGGCTAAAATCACCCTGATCCCCAAAACAGGAAAGGATCCCACCAAAAAAGAAAACTATAGACCTATATCCCTGATGCAAAGATCCTCAACAAAATCTTGGCTAATCGGATACAACAAAATATTAAGAGAATAATCCACCAAGATCAAGTGGGACTCATCCCTAGGAAACAGGGATGGTTCAGTATCTGTAAGTCAACAAACATAATCCATTATATCAGCAAAAGGAAACATAAAAATCACATGATTCTATCAATCAATGCAGAAAAAGCATTCAACAAGGTACAACAACCATTTATGATAAAGGCCCTTGAGAAACTGCAAGTGGAAAGAAAATTCCTTAAAATTATAAAGGCTATATATGATAAACCAACGGCTAATATA
Source organism: Erinaceus europaeus (assembly GCF_950295315.1). Classification (NCBI taxonomy): domain Eukaryota; kingdom Metazoa; phylum Chordata; class Mammalia; order Eulipotyphla; family Erinaceidae; genus Erinaceus; species Erinaceus europaeus. The sequence goes on along the minus strand of NC_080171.1, from coordinate 41,844,641 downwards.
GGAAAAATGAAAGCTTTTCCTCTAAAATAAGGAACTAGACAAGGGTGCCCACTCTCACCATTTTTATTCAACATAATCCTAGTATCCCTTGCCATAGCACAGACAAGAAAGAGATAACAAAGGAATACATACTGGAAATGATGAAGTTAAACTCTCATTATTCGCAAATGATACATTGGTATACCCAGAAGACCCCAGAAACTCTGCCAAGAAACTACTGGAAATAATCAATAAATTCAGTAAGGTAGCAGGCTACAAAATCAATACAAATAAATCTATGACATTTCTTTATGCAAAAGATAGGTCAGAAGAAATGAAACTGAAGGAAGCAATACCATTCACTACTGAATCCAAGAAGATCAAATATCTAGGGATAAATCTAACAAAGAATGTAAAGGACCTTTTCAAGGAAACCTATAAGACACTATTAAAAGAAATAGGGGATGACACAAAGAAATGGAAGAACATCCCCTGTTCATGGACTGGGAGAATAAATATCATTAAAATGGCAATTTTGCCAAAAGCAATCTATAGATTCAATGCAATCCCTATTAAAATCCCAATGATATATTTCAAGGAAACTTAACATATTATTCAAAAATTTGTATGGAACTCAAAAAAAACACAAATAGCAAAAACACTCCTAAGGAAAAAGAAGAAAAATGGAGGCATCACAATACCTGACTTCAGGTTATAATACAAAGCAGTACTAACCAAAACCATGTGGTAATGGAACAAAAATGGTCATATGAACCAAGGGAATAGGGTAGAGAGCCCAAAACTCAATCCATGCATGTACAGACACCTCATATATACAAAGGGGCCAAATCTGCCCATTGGGGAAAAGAAAGTCTCTTTAACAAATGGTGGTGGCAGAATTGGACAGCCACATGTAGAAATATGAAACTAGGTCACCAATACATACACCAAAATTAACTCAAAATGGATCAAAGATCTAGATATCAGACCTGAAAGTATAAAATACATAGAAGAAAATATCGGTGAAATATTTCATGACATTAACACTAAAGATATATTTGGAGACTTCACCCCATGGGCAAGGGAAACAAAAGCAAGATTGAACAAGTGGGACTATATCAAATTAAAAAGCTTCCATACATCAAAAGAAAACTCCATAAAGATAAACAGGAAACCCAGCAAATGGGAGAACGTATTTACACATCATACTTCAGACAAGCACTTGATATCAAACATCTATAAAGAACTCATTCGGGAGTCGGGCTGTAGCGCAGCGGGTTAAGCACAGGTGGCGCAAAGCGCAAGGACCGGGTTCGAACCCCGGCTCCCCACCTGCAGGGGAGTCGCTTCACAGGCGGTGAAGCAGGTCTGCAGGTGTCTATCTTTCTCTCCTCCTCTCTGTCTTCCCCTCCTCTCTCCATTTCTCTCTGTCCTATCCAACAATGACGACAACAACAATAATAACTACAACAATAAAACAACAAGGGCAACAAAAGGGAATAAATAAATAAAATAAAAATATATATAAAAAAAGAACTCATTCAGCTCAACAAAAAGAAAAAGAACAACCCAATAAATAAAGTGGGAAGAGGACCAGACTTCCCTGGACAGACAACCTCACCAATGTATCCTGGAGCTCCACTTCCCCAGAGACCTTCCCCAAAAGAGAGAGAGAGAGAGACAGGCTGGGAGTACGGATTGACCTGTCAATGTCCATGTTTAGTGGGGAAGCAATTACAGAAGACAGACCTTCAACTTTCTGCATCCCACAATGACCTTGGGTCCATACTCCCAGAGGGATAAAGAATAGGAAAGCTATCATGGGAGTGAATGGGATACAGAATTCTGGTGGTGGAAACTGTGTGGAGTTGTACCCCGCTTATCCTATAGTTTAGTCAATGTTTCATTTTTCAATAACAAATTACATTTTAAAAAAAGTGAGCAGAGGACATGCATAGACAGTTCTCCAAATAAGAGATACACATGGCCCACAGACATATACAGAAATGCTCTAATTCACTCATCACCATAGAAATGCAAATTAAAACCACATTGAGATACCACCTCACACCTGTAAAAATGACCTCATTAACAAAGCAGGAGAAGATAAATGCTAGAAGGGATGTGGAGAAAAAGGAACTCTAATACACTGCTAGTGGGAATGCAAAATGGTACAAACATTATGGAGAACAGTACGGAGAATTCTTAAGTAAATACAGATGGAAATACCTTACAACCCAGCAATCCCACTCCTAGGCATTTATCCAAAAGAGATAACATCACTTCTTCTAGCGTTTGCCCTTCTTCCATAGCCAGTCAACAGCGTCAGGTTGAAAGCTGTCAGGAGCTACTTGTTGCTGGCTTTGAAAGTGACTGGGATCCATGTGGATTCAGTCGGCTAGGAAGGATCGTCAGTTTCCCCAATGAATAGGTACTCACGGGATGCACCACGAGAAGGTCGATAACATCACTAATTTGAAGGGATATATGCACCCCCATGTTCATAGCCGCCAGCAACCAAAATGTCCCTCCACAGATGACTGGTTAAAAAAGTTATGGGACATATACTCAATGGAATACTACTCAGCAATAAAAAAGATCCTTTGGTGTTGGGAACATGTGTGAGCCTGATAGAGCTTAGGGAGAACCACCCCCATCTTTGGATGGAGGTCTGAGAAGATAACCTCTTGGTAAGTCTCTCTCAACCGAGGTGAGCATAAGGGGGAAACTCAGACTTGGTTCTTTCCTTCTTGACTCTCAGGCCCACAGATACCCCAGTACTTCCCTCCATTAACTGCAGGCCACATGGCCGCAGATTCACTTATTCAAAGTCACCTTCTGATCACAGAAGAACACACCTTATCACACACTTCATCACACACCTCAGACCCCAGACAAAAGAAATGCCAAACTATATGGCCTTTTGATATTCATCTTCTCTCTGTCTCACCCTACAGGTTTAACCCCTATGCTTCTCTCAAATACCTTTGGATAATTAAGTTGCTTGTGTTATGGAAAATAACTGTCTTGTATCTCATCAATTCCTGTCATACCAGCCCCCTACCTTAGGGGCATGCTGACTGTTAAGAAACCTGTAATTTCTGTCATATTGCAACAATAATTACCTCCATTGCTTTTCTATTTAACTCATGTCCACTTTGACAATAAACGGACTCTAGGATTCTGGGACTCTAAGGACTCAGTTTCTAGATTCACGCTAAGAGTCCCCTGGTGTCTTTTACTTCGTGTCACCCCTGTCGTGAGCGAGAAAGAACCAGCCTGTTACCTTTCCCCTGGAGGACACCCTGCCGGAGAAGGAGAGAGACACCCCGAAACTTTGGGATCTTTTTTACATCCTTTGGGATAAAATGGATGAAACTTGAGAACATTACGTTTAGTGAAATAAGCAAGGAGGTAAAGGAAAACTACAGGATGGTCTCACTCATATGTGGAATTTAGATAATTGAACACACATACATAAAATAAACAACCAGACACAATACAACCAATATTTAAAATGGGAAAACTATAGTGGTTATGGGGCGGGGGGAGGTCACGGACTTTCAGCGGGGAAGATGTAAAACTCTAGTCCTATCACTATATAGTCCTATAATAGCAATACAACATGTGGGAGGGGTGGATAGATTAATATCTCAAGTTCCCCAACTGCCTCAACCATAGCCCTAAGCACAAGTACTAGCTCTTGCAAAATGATCAAACTCTGATAAGGGGATTAACTGTGTATGGATTTCTAAAAAATGTATCTGAAAATAAAACTCTGCAAACATCTAAATCAATTATAGTTTTAGACCAGATAGGTCAAGACCTTTTGACCTTTTAAGTATTTAAAATACAAAGAAGTTTAGATACCACTAAAAGCATTCAAATTATAGTGAAGTCAAATATACTAATACAGATACTAAACCCCCCAACTAACCTTACTATAATAATTAATTATTGATATTTTAACTCTAAGGCTATAAGAAACCCCTTGCATCCTCTTTAAGACCTGCATTTCTCCTAGTCCTGGTAACTCTAAGATATGCCCATACTTCTTGAAATTTCTTTTCTATGATTCCTTACCACCACACCAATTCTGTCAACTTCAACCAAATCGCTACTGGTGCTGCCACCCCGCATTATGCTGCTATTGAAATCCTACTGTGGACTGTAACCTGAGATACCAGCCTGAAAAGTCAACTTCGCAACTCTTCAAATCTAGTGAGACCTTTCCTAACACATGGGACCACCTACATCCAAGTTAGATGGCACGTCATTTAACTAAGTAACAGATACCAGATTAGGCTAAGGTTTAGGGTACTGGACACAGGTCTACAAGTATCCATAAACAAGGGGCAATCATATAACTCAAAGTCAAAGTGCTTGATAATGACTGAAGTGCCTAAAGAAAGCATCATAAATTCTGTAATTGATTGGATTTAGACCAAATTACCAGGACAGCCTAGCAGAAAGTCCCAAAGAAGACATCTCCAAAACCTAATTCTTTTTGGGCTCAACAAATGATACTCAATGCCTAAAGAACTTAGAGAAAAGCTAAGATTATCAGATAAAGGACTACAAAGTTGGACAAGGGCAAGATACTGGTCCACTTAATAATGGCCTGTTTGGTCAATATCACACCACCTGATCATCTGGGGTCCTAGTTAGGGAATCCTAGGATTCTCATACACATATGATGGGCCTTGACATCTAAAGGGTCCATCTCTCCACTACCACTGGTCACTTCCATAAGGAACATCATCTTGTGGGCCCTCTCAAGACCTTGGCTCTACCATAAAGCAATGATAGTAGGAATAACCCCAGTTTCTGAAGGAAGGCTGGGGGTATCCTGCCCTGCCACTTGAAAAAGACTGGTCCTGAAATGACTGCAGCCTGCAATGTTCCTCAGATGTGACCATCAGCTATAAGCTCAGACTAATAGGGACTTACAGGTTACACAGGCTCTGGCACTAGATATGAATATGCATTTACAAATGGGCCCTGAAGCAGGTGGATGGAGATAAATAGTTAATTTTATGTCGGGCTGAGCTTCACTGATGGGAGACAGATGACCACGGACTCATGGTTGAGCTGTACGCAGTATCTCTTTATTCATGCAGGACGTAGCACAATCTAAGCCGAGCTAAGCTAAACTAACAACTAACTAAAACAAACAATGTTGTCTTTATATATACTTCCCAAGTAGGGTGTGAACAGGATGTGACGCAGAGAGGGTGGAGAGAAAAGTGACTGGTGAAAATCAGGGTGTGACAAGGAGAGGATCAGGGTGTGACAAGGAGAGGGGGTGGAGCAGGTGAGAATTCTACCACTAAACCACCAATGCCCTGGAGGGAAGGTGGTGCTTTATGTAAATGTAAAAGTGATTTATGTAAATAGACGACAGTGGTTATGTAAATAGAATGCAGTGGTTATGTAAATAGAATGCAGTGTTAAGCAGGGGGGATTTAAACCAAATGAAACAGAAGGGGTTTTTAAAAGCAGAATTAGAAGATACCAACAATTTTAGCCACAATTTTTTTTAAAATAATGAGTTGCTCCCTTCCCTAATCCAACTTTCTAGCCCCTTTCTCCACTTTGACACCATTCTCTCAAATAATATTCCCATCCAACCTCAGGCTAGCTACCAAACTCAAGCAAAACTACTGTAGTTGTATGCCCCACAGGAACATGCCTAAAATGGCTTCCTAACTTTCTTCTGCCCTAAAATCCCTAAGCTCATCTGCTCTGATCCTACTTTCAGGTTCCTGTTCATTAACCATCTTGTCTCAACTTAAGTCATGCTACCTCCCAGACACCAAGTTAAGATGTTACTATGACTCCACCCCAACTTCTCTGGGCAGATGATCTCAACAATGTGTCCTGGACCCTCACCTCTCCAGAGCTCTGGTCCACTAGGGAAAGATAGAAACTGGCTGGGGGGTCTGGATTGACCTGTCAACGCCCATTCTCAGTGGAGAAGCAGCTACAGAAGCCAGAACTCCTATCTTCTGCTCCCCATAAACAACCTTGATCCATACTCCCAGCAGGAGAGAAGTGATAGAATGAAGATAAAAGGACTCTGCACTCCAGCTACATCAGCACCCAGAGAAAAAGAGAAAGAAGGAAAAGGAGAAGGACATATGGAGGTAGTTATGATGTCATGAGTGGCTTAGAGGGAAGGAGAGGATTGAATGAGAAAAAGAAGGGGCAACTTTGTATAAATGTGGACAGATAGTTGTAGAGAAGATGGTTGGCCCATGTCAGGGGAACTGTGGTGGATTGCAGTGGGGAGAGTGAAGATTCAGAACTCTGGTGGTGGGAATGGTGTGGATTCAAACCCCCGTCAACATGTAATTCTCTAATATAAGTATATAAAAAAGGAAAAAAAAAGAAAAACTGGGCATCTGTACACAGAAAAGGTAAACTAGACCACCACCTAGCACCACAAATTAAATCATAATGGGTCAAAGATCTGGATATTAGACCAGAAACTCTAAGTTTTATAGAATATAAAATATTGGTGAAACTTGCAGTTTCTGCATATCAAAGATGTATTTGAAGATTTAACCCCGTAGTTGTGGGAATTGAAAACAAGAGTAAATGAACAGGATTACATGAAACTAGAAAGCTTCTACATATCAAAAGCATAAGGATAATCAAGCAACCCAGTAAATGGAGAAGATATTTGCATGTTACACATGCAACAAGTGACTGATAAAAAATATTTCTCGATAGTACTGACACAAATCTACAAAAAAAGTAAAAAATAACCCAGTAAAAAAGTGGACCAAATAACTAAACAGTTTTCTAAAAAAGAGATACACATGACACACAGATACAAGAACTTATCATTAGGGAAATGCAAATTACATCAACAAACCAGGAAATAACAAGTGTTGGGGAGGTTGTGAAGAAAAAGGAACTCTGTTTCACTGCTGATGAGAAAGCAAACTAGTACAGACCCTTTGGAAGACTATATGGAGAGTCTTTAAACAACTAAAAATGGAATTACCTTATTATCCAGCAATAGCACTCTTGGGCATTTATCCAGTGGACACTCAAACACTAGCTTGAAGGGAGATATGCACTCCTATGTTCATAGCTGCATTGTACACAACAGACAGAGTGGAAGCAGCCTAAATCCCCATCAACAGATGATTGACTAGAGAAGTTATGGGGTAGATACTCCATGGAATATTACTCTGTGATCAAAAATGATGATATTGTTCCCTGGTTTCATTTGCTCTATTTCTACCTTTGGGTTCCTGTTTATTGAACAATTTGATTTATAATTTACTGTCTTTTAAGACTGACTTTTTTCAATCAACAAAATCCCCTAGAGATTTGTTCAAGTATTGCATAAATAATGGTTTAATTCTTCATTGTAAGTAAGTAATCTTCCATTGTAAGAATATACCACCTTGTTTAACCATTCATCTATGGGAGGACATGTGGGTTATCTCTAGCTATTATTTATTATGAATAAAGCTACTATTAACATTTATATATGGGTTTTTGCACTTGATTTTAGCCAAAAGGCCAAGAAGTGAGATATATATATTGAAATTTCTCTGAGACAAATTTATGAGTGCAATTAATAGGTTGTATATTTGGTTGCATAAAATCTGTCAGACTGGTTTCCAGAATGGTGTAACCATTTAATATCACCACTAGTGATGTATTAGTTCTCAGGCTTCTCTGTATCCTCACCAGTCATTGCTTTTTATTTTAGCCATTATGTAGCTATGTAGTTTTATATTAACATGGTTTTGATTTGCTTTTTCCTAGTGACTAATGAAGTTGAACATCTTTTCATGTGCTTATTGTCATCTGTATATACTTATTCTACTCCTCTGTTCTCTTTCTAAATGACATTTTCAGGTATTTTTTTTTAACAGGATATACACTTTTGTTAAATAAACTGAGTTACTGTTGTAAACATCTTGCACAGATTTTCCAAGTAAGATAATTTTGTACTCAGGGGACCAGGCAGCAACATACCTGATTAAGAACACACAATCCAGTGCACAGGATTCAGGTTCAAGACCCTGGTCCCTACCTGCACGGGGAAAGCTTCACAAGTGGTGAAACAGTGTTGCAGGTGTCTCTCTCTCTCTCCCTATTTCTCCCCCACCCCTCTTAATTTCTCTGTCTCTATCCCATAATAAATCAAAAAATTAAAAATATAATTTTGTACACTACCAAACTCAACAATACACACACACATATACAAAAGCACACACACAAACAAAAAAAGTGTATATGATCAATGAGTCTATTTTTCTTATAAGGATCTTTAGTAGGCTGGGTTTAGAGTAACTGCCAAATTACATACTGCAAAGATTTTTAAACTGATCTAATAATGAATCTCACTATGAATCAGATAAACATAAAAGACATTCTCGGGAGTCGGGCTGTAGCGCAGCGGGTTAAGCACAGGTGGCGCAAAGCACAAGGACCGGCATAAGGATCCCGGTTCGAACCCCGGCTCCCCACCTGCAGGGGAGTCACTTCACAGGCGGTGAAGCAGGCCTGCAGGTGTCTGTCTTTCTCTCCTCCTCTCTGTCTTCCCCTCCTCTCTCCATTTCTCTCTGTCCTACCCAACAACAACAACAACAATAATAACTACAACAATAAAACAACAAGGGCAACAAAGGGGAATAAATAAATAAAATAAATATAAAAAAAAAAGAAATGTAATTTAAAAAAAAAAGACATTCTCTCCACAAAGCATGAATATGTACAGACTTTACCTCCAATCTTACTGCATTCCTGGGCTCTTGGAGACATCAATGAACTTTGGCGAAAGATACCTATTTAGCAGACTGCCTACCTAAGTGGATGATTAGAAAATGGCTTTGAAGAACTCTACATTCACTTGGAAAATATAGTTTTAGGATAGATTAAAAACTTCCAGCAGTGTACATCAACCTCCAGTGAGTCAAAATTACACTGGCACTTATTACCCAGAGATTTAGGCTCACCTCCAGAGATAACCCTGGCAGCCTGACATGAGTCTAGAGTCTGCCTGTATATCACATAGATCACAAACAGAGCTGAAAAGCCTGTTGGGTAAAACATCCCTCAGTTTCCACCATTCTTCCCTAATAGACATTTTCCATTTATGTAAAAGGACTTGGGGAAGAGATTACATAATCTCCAGGGTCTAATTCTCTTTTCGGTGAAAAAAGAATTTTCCCTTTAGGCTCTGACCCAAATATGCACAAGATATACTTCAACTCCTATTCTCAGAGCGAATATATCTTCAAAAATGCCACCAAGGAGATGTTTAAATACATAGAGATGATCAGGGAGGAGGTTCTCTAGGTTTTTCTATCCTGACCAAACCCCAGCAGAGTGTTTTCAACTTTCCCTCTAATGTTCATTCTGCTATATCCTATATCCTATCATGTAAAATCCCCTCTACCAGTTAAAACATCATTCCTGATAGTTCAGATTACAGGAGTAAATCAGTGAGAGCAAGTTTACCAGTGTGCACTGTTTTACCTGCATAGAGCAGTGGAGTATACTGGCTTACCTGCACAGATCAGTGGGCTCTGCTATCTACCTACAGAGATGGATGCAGACTGGTTGATTCACAGAGAACAGCAGAGAATACTGGCTTAGCATTCATAGCCAGGGGGTCCCAAAGGCCAAATTGCAGCTACTATCAAATCCCATCCTGCCCTTAAGCAGTTGGCATCCTTGGGCATGTATCAACTTCTTTGTGCACAAGTTTCCTTACATATAAATTGAGAACAACAAAGTATCACCATCCTCATGCCAAATTTGAGAAAATGGGATGAAACATTACACACATAGATTCTGACTTAGAAGGGCATTTACTAAGCATGGGCTCTCTTCATTTTCTATAGATGCTGACTTACTGGTTTCTTTCCACCTAAAGTAGGGTTTCCCTGACTTCTGGGTGACTTAGTCTGACCCTCTGATTGTCTCCCTGCAAGGAAACTCTTCCCTCACATGCTCCATTTTGCTTCCAGGGCCACTGCAGTGCAACACTGAACTCCCCTCTCTCACAGCAGTGAGGTCCACAAGTTTCAGGGCAGAGATCAGGAGAGACTCTTGGCAAATCAGCCTCTCATGATCCTGTTTATGAAGTTTTCAGAATAGAGAGCAGAGGTGGTCTCAGAGTATGGTGGCAAAGTGGCTTACTTAACGATTTGACTATGTCACTTCCCCACTTTAGCAACACTCACTGCCCCTTTGACCCAGAGGGAGTTATTTCGTCTGACATCAAGTAAAGAACAATATTTATAAACAAGAGTCAGATAGTTCTAGAAAGCAGAGTTTATTTTTAATATGCTGGTCTCCCAAGGATTGCAGACAACTACAGCCACAGCCTATAACTCATGTACCACGCCCTACTCTGGTAAAATCATTCTTCTCAACAGATCTGAAGAACAAATTTTCCTTCTCCCTTACTAATGCACATAGCTCTTTATACAGATGCAAGGATTTCTTCACATTCATGACCTCTCTCAAGATGGCGAGTCCCTGAAGGAAACTTCCCAGAGTACAGGCTTAGAATTGGGAGCTAGACAGGCTGTCAGCATCAAAACCCAGCTCTTTCTCTCCCTACCTAGGTGACATTAGGCAGGCCACTTCACTTCCCAGTAAAGTAGAAATGACAAGGCCCACTTCATTAATCAGGATTAAGTGGCTACTAACATGAAACAAGCATCACAGTGTGTAGCATCTAAATATATATATATTCATAGTAATTTTACTATATTACAGTATTTACTACCAGGAATTTGACACCCATATGAAGGGTCCCTAATGGAAAGGACAGGAGCTGGACCATGTTCTCTGTGGTTCCTACTACTGTACTGCTGTAACTGCTGAGTCAGATTTATCTTATTCCAGGCCACGCATTCTAAAGGCTCTGGGAAAATTATCTCTTCTCTCTACCCATTTGGTCCATGGAGTCTATTTTCAGTTAGCAGAGAGCTTGGAGCTGGAATCATTTCTGTGGAGCTAGCTAATCCTTATCTACATCTTGCTTCTGAATGAATCAAAGACCCAAAGGCAGTAACAGTTCTCTTTTTTCAGTCCCACTAAACTTTCTAGGTCCTGTTTGGTATTTTCCCAGAGACTAGGCCATAGTTTATTTCAGTCCACTAGATCAGTCCACTACAAGTTGCCTACTGTTTATACTCAAGTTGCTGCTATCCATGTTGTCTGCCTGGCAACACAGAAGTGAAGAGCTCAAGCTCTGGATGAAACTACTGACGTTCAAATGCTGCTTGTGGTGCTCTTTTCTGTGTCTTATCCTTCTCCTCTCTAAAACGCATCTAAACAACAGTGCCTACATTATAATTTTTTTTCCTCCAGGGTTATTGCTGCAGTGCCTGCACCCTGAATCCACTGCTCCTGGAGGCCATCTTTTTTTTTCCATGGTTGTTATTTTTGTTGTTGTTATTATAACTGTTGTTACTGCTGTCGTTGTTGTTGGATAGGACAGGCAGAAATTGAAAGAGGAGGGGAAGACAGAGGGGCGGAGAAACAGAAAACTGCAGACCTGTTTCACTACCCATGAAGCGATCCCCCTGCAGGTGTGGAGCCAGGGACTCAAACTGGGATCCTTATGTCTGTCCTTGCACTTCGCGCCATGTGTGCTTACCCCACTTCACTACTGCCTGGCCCCCATTAAAGGGTTTTTAGGAAAACTAAATAAAACTCTGCACGGATGGGGGGCTGGGCAGTGTTAAGTGTACATGGTGTGAAATACAAGGACTAGCATAAGGATCCCAGTTCGAGCCCCTGGCTCCCCACTTGGTGGGGGGGGTCACTTTACAAGCAGTGAAGCAGGTCTGCAGGTTCTCTCTTTCTCTCTCCCCCCTCTGTCTTCCTCTCCTCCCTCGATTTCTCTCTAACCTATCGAATAACAACAATAACAACAACAATAAAGGACAAGGGCAACAAAAGGAAAAAATAGCCTCCGGGAACAGTGGATTCGTAGAGCAGGCACCAAGTCCCAGCGATAACCCTGGAGGCAAAAAATAAAAATTAAAAATTAAAATGGCAAACACAAAAGATAAAACTCTACACAGATGTATTAAAGGCAAAAGTATAGTGCGTATCACATAGATGAACAGATACTCAACAAATGTTGACTCTTGCTTTCTCCTGTCCTTTCTGTCCCTTCTATGCTCTTATAGCACACGAGCCTCCTTTATGTTGATGCAAACATGAGGCAGGATCAAGATTCCATATCTACTCCTCAAAGACACCCACACATGTACACACACTGCACAGATGGTCTTTAGAGACTTAGAGATGCTGTGAAGAAATTGCATTGAAGAGGCTGCTAGGGGAGTCTAGAACTGTTCATTCTTCCACTCATAGTGGCTGCATGGAGCTGGCATTCCTGGGCTGTGAAGGGGAAGATGGTCCCTTGCTGAATGGACTCTAATGATACTCTATCTCTCACATCCCTCTCACAGGAGTCCACAGTGCACTGTGACTTAGATCAGCTGTTGTTTTCCAATTTCTTCAGTGCCCACCTGCTGCCTAAGCTAATTTAATAGCCTCCATAGCACTGGGGAGCCGGATGTTCGAATATTCACATGAGTGGGAAGGAAGTTCAGAGACAACCCAAGTGAGGTAACTTAGCGCTGATACAGCCATACATCCAGGCGTTAAATAAAATAAGCACATAGATTACAAACCCTGGAGGCTCGTCCACTAAAATCCGATTAGCAAACATGCCCCTGTGGGGAAAACCTGCCTCTATGTGCTTTCATATAAAGTGATCCGTAACATTAATGATGGAAGTGCTCTCTCTGCACTCGTAGCCAGAGCTGTCTATCATTCCTGACTAGGAACTGGAGGCTGTGCAAGGACTCAGTCTTGAGTTGCGGCAGCACCTGGTGCCCTGTTCTGACCTCCAGAACTCACTTGCTACAACTTTAATTCTGCCTTTCTAATCCCCTGCAAATTTCTTTCATAGTTAACTCTAACCCAGAGTCAGGTCCAGAAGGAAATGGGGAATCCTAGTTCCAGTGTAGCTAAGTCAACAAAGTATAAAACCATTGCAAAGACTTAATTCATGGTTCCCATCTTAAAGAAAACACTTCACATGTTAAATATCTATTTGTACTTTTATCACCTAGTCCAAAGCTTAACAGAAAGCAGGAGTTCTGATGATGAGACTAGTACTCCTTGTTTCCAGAGACATTTCCCCCTAACAAATTATGCCTATCTATAAAAATAATGATAATAAAAAGAATCTTCTGCACCAGCCTAATATTTGATTGATTTCCTACCTTTGGAGTAGTTTATTGCTTAGAATTAAAGCTAGCTACATACTGCTTACTCCAGAAAACTGCAGCACTAAAATTCATTCACAGTGAGCAGCAAGAAGAAAGATGATCCCATGGTGTTACCACTCTCCATGGGTCCTGAGTGAGAGGGCAGGATCTGGGCTTGAACACTTTCTCTTCATTAGCACTTCAGTTCTTGCACTCAGCCCTGATGCCCCACCTCCTGACCATACTCAGACAAGGGGAACAGAGAGATGAGGTGATAATGAGGAGAAAATGTCCTACCCTGTTCCAGCCTGACTGATACAAAGCAAGACCACAGGGATGAGACTGTACCTGAGTACTTTCAGATCTTTCCTCATTTGGAAAGCAGCATGATGAAATTCATCATCATAATGAAGAATAAGAGGAGCAGGGTACAAGAATAAGCACAGCTTAGAGTGTAGGTTAAAATGTGCTGGCTGGAGCTCACTGGGTAAACACAGATACTTAACAGTAAGCATTCTGGAAAATCCTAGCATTGCTCTCTGTTACTTAGTGATATGGAATGTATGACTGAAGAAGAAATGGAGAATGGAAGGGAAAGAGGGAGGAAGGAAGGAGGGGGTATGGAAGGAGGGGTTAAAAGAAAGGAGTCCATCAGACAATACAAATAAAAATTGATCTTTTCATACCTAAGTCATAAAGTAGCTAACATATGATTTTTTACATAGATTCACAAGTGCTCTTTCACAGCAATGATTCTCTCAGACATAAAGAATGCCTACATATGCAAGTGCTTTCTTAGAACAGATCCAGACTTGAGAGGTAAACAACACATAAAAAAGCACTTGCTCTTTTCAAAATGACAATTCCCCCTAACAATATAGGGGTTCTGATACTGAAGATAAGAGGAGAATGAGAATTTGACAGAAACTACCAGGCTGCTGCAGCTCTGAAAAACACTTTTAGCCCTCTTATCCTGTCTTTTTATCAGTGTTTCTTTTTTATAAATAAAAAAAAAGAAAAAAGAAAAGAAAAACACTTTCAGAAAGACTCCCAGGTGTCTTTCAGAGGAGTTAGGACCTCCCCTCCATCTATAGTACCTCTAGGGCAGTTTCTGGTTCTATTATATCTTATCTACCCCACTATATATGCTCCTCTCTCTCCGCCCCCATTCCCAATGACTTCTCTACCCAATCTTTCATCTTTTACTATCAAGGTTACTTGACTTCTCAATAATTAAAAATGTTATCATAGCCATAACTTTTAGATGAGGACACCAAGGTCTAAAGGAGAGAAATTACTTTCCCATGGTGGTCTAGTTTGCAAAATAATCAAGTCTAGAGAAATCAGGAATTTAGACTCTTTTTTAAAAAAATTTTTTTTAAATTATTATTTATTCCCCTTTTTTTGCCCTTGTTGTTTTGTTGTTGTAATTATTGTTGTTGTTGGATAGGGCAGAGAGAAATCGAGAGAGAGAGGGAGAGAAAGACAGACACCTGCAGATCTGCTTCACCACCTGTGAAGCGACTTCCCCTGCAGGTGGGGAGCCAGGACTTGAACCAGGATCCTTACACCAGAATTTAGACTCTGAACCCCTGTTATTATTATAGCTCTGAAAGGATTACCAACCAGTACTCATGAAGCTACATGTTAAAGAAAGAGCAAACATGGTTTTAATATGTCTTAAACATAACGCTGTTACAGACCTAAAAAAAATGCATCACTAGGCCTATGAGATACACAGCTAGGAAATTATGACCTATGGATATTCCTTTTAACACAAGAACAACCTAATTTTGAAGATCTGGTAATATTCCCAGAAATATCTTTAAAAGCTTCCCTCCCGGGGGTCAGGCGGTGGCACAGTGGGTTAAGCGCAAGTGGCACAAAGCGCAAGGACGGGCGTAAGGATCCCGGTTCGAGCCCCCAGCTCCTCACCTGCAGGGAAGTCGCTTCACAGGAAGTGAAGCAGGTCTGCAGGTGTCTATCTTTCTCTCCCCCTCTCTGTCTTCCCCTACTCTCTCCATTTCTCTCTGTCCTATCCAACAACGAACAACATCAACAATAGTAATAATTATAACCACAACGAGGCTACAACAACAAGGGCAACAAAAGGGGGGGAAAATGGCCTCCAGGAGCGGTGGATTCATAGTGCAGGCACCAAGCCCAGCAATAACTCTGGAGGAAAAAAAAAAAAAAAAAACATTTTTCCTCCCCTATTTCAGCATACTGCTGAATTTGTTATGGGTTCACTAATTAATTTATTAATTTATTTATTAATAAATTTATTAATTTATTACTATGTTGGTTTCTACCATACCTAAGACACTATATATACATACATACGTTGGCTTTTATACATGATACAGCTGTGTAGTCGGCTATACCATCTAGGTCTGTGTAAATAAATACACTGTATCATACTTGCATAGTGATGAAACTGACTGGCAATACATTTCTCAGAATATGTCCCGATCATCAAGCCATGCACAAATGTACTGATACTACTACCAAATCAAAATGTTTGTCTTTCTCAGGTGGAAGATAGAGTATGTTGTCCAGCTTCCAGATCAGATCAAATCGATGTGGTTTACAGTCAACAATATTTATAAACCTTTGCCATATTTGGGAGCTACCCTCTTCCCTGATCCAGCTTTCTGGTCCTTTTGCCAGCCATGACATCATCTCTCCAGACAATAACTTGGGTCCACCTGTGTGGGACTATGTGAAAGCTTGGTAGAGCTTAGGGTAGAGCTTAGCCCTCCCATCCTTGGATGGAGGTCTGGAAAGACACCCAATTTGTTAGCCTCTCTCCTCATAGAGATGAGCCACGAGGGAAAAGTCTCCCAGACTCAGTTTCTCCTTGTTATTCTCTCGAGCCCACAGAATGCCTACAAGCCTCTCACACTTAGTTCCCCCTGCTAGCAGGTCAAATGGTTCACCACAGTCATTCAAAGTTCACACACCCACTATAACATCACCTTTTGCTCATATAGGAGAACACACTCTATCATACACCCCTGCCAGTACCCGGCAGTGAGACCCCATATTCTATTTCCTTGTGTCTTTTGATACCTGTGATTTACATCAAGCTTTGTTTTTCTCCTTCTCTACCTCACCTTACTGGTTTAACCCCTATGCTTTTCTCAAATACCTTTGGATAATTAACTTGCCTGCATCATGGAAACTAATTGTCTTGACCTTTATGTATCTCATCAATTCTTGTCATACCAACCCCCTACCATGGGGGTAAGCTGACCTTTAAGAAACCTGTAATTTCTGACATATGTGAAAAATGTTCTTTGTTTAATTCAGTATAAAATCCTGTATCCACTTCAAATAAACAGATGTTCGTACCAGAATATCTCCCAATGCCTCTTTCTAATTTATGCAGCCACTAGAGCTGGTGAGGGAGGGTCGGAGGCTTACCCCCCCCCCCAGTTGGAGCCACTCCACATGAGCACCAGCACACCTGCATATCAGATGTCAGGCTCAGGGGGGGAAAAATCCAGTATAGTCATGGGCCCTTTGGAATATAACTAAAATATGCCTACTAGCTATCTACTAAATAGATACCCTCAAATCTTCATCTGCACTACTCCAGCCTTTAGGTTCATGATTAGTCAAAAATTTGTTTGGCTCTATATATTAACTCTTTTTCAGCCACCAGGCTCCAGATGCTGACATGATGCCAACCAGACTTCCCTAGACAGACGACTCCACGAATGTGTCCTAGAGTCCCACTTCCCCAGAGCTCCATCCCACTAGGGAAAGAGACAGACAGACTGGAAGTATGGATCGACCTGTCAACACGCATGTTCAGTGGGGAGGCAATTACAGAAGCCAGACCTTCCACCTTCTGCTCCCCTAATGACCCTGGGTCCATACTCCCAGAGGGATAAAGAATAGGAAAGCTATAAGGGGAGCAGAGATGTGGAGTTAGTGGAAATTGTGTGGAGTTGCACACCTTTTATCCTATGGTTTTTTTCAATGTTTCCTTTTTATAAATAATAAAAAATATGTGCTCTCCCCTCTTATCCTATGGTCTTGTCAATATTTACATTTTATAAATAAAAATTATATAAATTTTAAAAATATGTGCTCACTGATTATTATATTCCTTATATTAAATTAGGGAAATGATTACAAACAAGACAGTTGTCACACAAACTTAGACGACATAGACTACTACACAACTGCATGGCATCATGTAAAGCAACCACCATCACATATGTAGTTCACCCTTGACAGAAATGTTCTTAGGCTGTGCACTATATTGGGAATAAGGCTCAAAAGTAGAGCTATAATGGGGAATGCCCTGAAATCCAGAGTTGAGGTTTTCCCATAGATAGCAGAAATTATGAACGGTTCCTGATTAGGGTTATAAAGCTATCACAACAATGAAAACACCAAGATATAAACAGAGACCAATATGATTCCTACCAATATGTGGCCCCTAAAATTCTCCAAAATGCTCTCCACGTTGGACCAATTTACATTCCCACCAGCAGTATAAAAGCGCTACTTTAGGGGGTTGGGCGGTGGCGCAGAGGGTTAAGCTCACATGGCACAAAGCACAAGGACCAATGGAAGGATCTCGGTTAGAGTCCCCGGCTCCCCACCTGCCACCTGCAAGGGAGTCGCTTCACAGGAAGTGAAGCAGGTCTGCAAGTGTTCCTCTTTCTCTCCCCCTCTCTCTTTCCCTCCTCTCTCCATTTCTCTCTGTCCTATCCAACAATGAACGGCATCAACAATAACAATAATAACCACAACAAGGCTACAACAACAAGAGCAACAAAAAGGGGGAAAAAATGGCCTCCAGGAGCAGTGGATTCATGGTGCAGGCACCGAGCCCCAGCAATAACACTGTAGGCAAAAAAAGGGGGGGCTACTTTACCTCCACAACCTCTCTAGCATTTGTTGTTGCTATCCTTTCTGATGTATGACATTCTCACAGAAGTGAAGTAGTATGTCATTGTTGTTTTTATCTGCATTTCTATGACAATAACTAGGAGCACTTTTTCATATGTCATTTGGCCTTTTAGTTCTCTTCTTTAGCGAATATTCTGTTCATATCCTCTCCACACTTTTGGATGGGATCATTTTTTGTTGCTGCTGCTGCAGCTGCTATTGAGTTTGGTGAGCTCTTTATGTATCTTGGTTTTTAGCCTTTTATGTAATGTATGGTATGTAAAGTTTTTTTTTCCTGTTCTGTAAGGAGTCTCTTTATTTGGGTGGTAGTGTCTTTTGCCGTACAGAAGCTTTTCAAGTTGATGTAGTCCTATTGGTTTATTTTTATTTTTCTTGAAAATGGGCTTGAGTCATTGAAGACACCTTTAAACTTTAATAAAATATAGTTCTGCCAATGCTTTCCTCTAAATACTTGATGATTTCTATTTTAATATGAAAATCCTTGATCCATTTGGAGTTTATATTTTATATTTGTTTGTGGTGAGGTGAAATGGTTCAATCTCATTCTTCTGCATGTTCCAACCCAATTTTCACAACATCCTTTGTTTAAAAGCCTCTCCTTTCAGCATTTAATAGTTTGGACACCCTTTTCAAAATTTAGATGTCCATAGTTGTGGGGATTTATTCTTTTTTTTTTTTTCCTTCAAGGTAATCACTGGGACTCAGTGCCTGCACTATGAATCTACTACTCTTGTGGCCAGTTTTTCCATTGTTGCCATTATTATTGTTGTTGCTGTTATTGTTGTTGGATACAACAAAAAGAAACTGAAGACAGAGAGGACAAGAGAAAAATAGACATCTGCAGACCTGCTGCACTGCTTGCAAAACAGCCCCCCACAGGTAGGGAACCCTGAGCTCGAACCTTGATCCTTGCACCCATCCCAGCACTTAGCCCCCTTCTGTTTTATTTTTTTAATAACCCATCCAAGCTGGGGCTTTGCACATACTCTGCTACCAATGAAAAGGTCAACTTTTTCATTCAGATAGAGAGGCAGAGAGACAGAGACAGACCACAGCACCACAGTTTCGCCTGTCTGTCTGTGGTGCTGACATGTAGTCACATGAAACCTAAGTTATAATTGCATACATAGCTGCATGGAAAGCTGTGAAAAAAGGAGAAAGTGTTGCTAATGTGTCTTAAGTGAATCATTATCTGTCCTTGGCACTGTTTTACCCCAGTAACAAAATGTAAATAAGTAAGAAAGCATTGAGCAGGCACACTCACTGCCAAATCACCAGATACTCCTACTCAGCAAGGAAGAAACTAAAGCCAAAAAGGTGGAGGTGAATATCCAAGCATTTCTGTAATCCTGTGCCTTAGACTAAGTGTCCCAGAAAAGTCCAATCCCAAATGATTCCTGTGAGCTGTCAAGAAGCCTGGTTAAGTGACTGTTAAATAGCCTCTGCTTCCTACCTCTGCCTGCCACTGCCCAAAAGGCTGCCCTTGAGGTAGGGAGGGAAATGATCCCCTGCTATCCTTTCTGCCAAGTCTCTCAGAGAGGTTATGAGGCTGAACAGATTTGTGTTTGAAAAGGGCTCTGAGACTGTGGTTTGATAGGTACCTGAGAAGCACAAATGCCTGCAATTCATTGCCTGCTGAACAGAACAGAGACACCCTTGCTTTGAACTGGAATTTCAGGGCCTATGAGTGGTACCTGTGATTCACAATTTTTTAATGTTTAATTAGGGGGGAAATGGTTGACAAGAACATTGTTGCCTGGAGATAATTTCTTGTTTTTCCTTTGTAGGTGTCTGTTAACCAATCCCACTATCAACTTCTTCCACCATTATGCACTGGGTCCCCACTGCCTACTCAGCCTACTCCCCATGTCCTTGGCCTTGTTGCAACAGACTCATCTAGTCTAAGTTTCACCCTGCGCTTTGCCATTAACTACTTACTTAAGTTCCACTAGTAAGGACATCATCAGAAATTCATCCTCCTCCTTCTGGCTAAGCTCGCTTAACATGATTCCTTCAAGTATCATTCAGAATGAGGCAAAGGAAAGGATTTCATCATTTTTAATAGCTGGGTCATAGTCCATTGTGATCTGTGTATACCAGTATTCATTGTAGCACTGTTTGTAATAGTATTTTAAGCACTTTCTGTTATGCAGACTAATTGTCACCACAGTTCCTTAACCAAGCTAACCTAAATGCTCTCCTTACACATCTCTTTCCATGGGAAGCTCACTTACAGGAGGAGGCAAAACTGCAAACCTATTCAAAATGTGTCTCTGCAGGTGGGGAATATGGATCAACCTGACCTCTTGTTCAGCGGGGAAGCAATAACCGAAGCCAGACCTTCAACCTTCTGCATCCCACAATGATCTTGTATTCATACTCCCAGAGGATTAAAGAATAGGAAAGCTATCAGGGGAGGGGAGGGGATACAGAGCTCTGGTAGTAACTGTACCCTTCTTATCCTATGGTCTTGTCAGTGTTTCCATTTTATAAATAAATAATTTTTTTTATTTATTTAAGAAAGGAGACATTAACAAAACCGTAGGATAGGAGGGGTACAACTTCACACAATTCCCACCACCCGGTCTCCATATCCCATCTCCTCCTCTGATAGCTTTCCCATTCTCTATCCCTCTGGGAGTATGGACATTTCCACTATAGAGCCTATATTTCCCCCAGTCCTGGAACCTTAGGGTGGGGCCCACTTTCTTGCATGCTTCTCTCAATTCATATCAAATAATATTGCATCCACCGATCGCAACCTAATCAACGCAATGAGTGCCACCCTAACATGCTTCACTTTAGACTGTGTCCAGAGACTTCAGGTGTAGAATGACAACCCTTCAGCTTCATCACTGGGGTGAGACCTTTCCTTTCATAATAAATTTTTTTTTAATGTTTCTCTGAGAATTCCTTTCACCTCAGGCTCCTCCTGTTTGAACAAGTTAAAGTTCTATCAGCTAAAACCCTGAGACTGGCCTGTGGAAGGTCTGTCTCACCTCAACAAGTTGCCAAAATAGGTGTCAAAAATGCGCATTCCCACAGTTCCAAACCAGAACTACTGATGTAAGGTCTTCAAGAGTAAGCTCCAGGGGCTTGCATTTTCTTCTACGTATGTGACTAACAGCAAGAGAGCTCAGCAAAGAAGCTTCAAACGGGGAGGTAGGTGGTAGGGCACTAGGTTAAGCATACATAGTACGAAACACAAGGACCAGCAAAAGGATCCTGGTTCAAGCCCCCGGTTGCCCGCCTCCAAGGGAGTCACTTTGCAAGAGGTGAAGCAGGTCTACAGGTGTCTGTCTTTCTCTCCCCCTCTCTGTCTTCCACTCCTCCCTCAATTTCTCAAATTGTTCAATCCAAAAACAACAATAAAAGCAATACCAACAACAGCAACAATGGAAAAAATGACTGCCAGGAACAATGGATTGGTAGTGCAGGCACAGAGCAACAGCGATAACCCTGGAGGCAAAAAAAAAAAAAAAAAAAAGAAGACGCCGCCTCAGACAATAATGAATGAATTACAAACCACTCAAAAAGTGATAGGTCCTGTGCTAAGGCTCTTCCTGGTAAGTTTTCAGTTTATATTCAAGTCCTATAAGAATATTAATTCTCAATATTTCTTCATTTTCGAAATGAGGAAACTTGGCTAAGGAATTCAGTTAGGATTGGGACCCAGGTTCTACACATACATGAACATGACTGAGCTGTCTATTTCCTCTCTCAGAAGATTAATGCTTTTTAAAGGATTTCTGGGCAAGCACCCTGTGGAATGGATCTCCAGTGGTGACATCCTAGCAGCACAACAGGCGGGAGGCTATTATCCAATGTGGAAGTGTCAGAAAGAGTTAAATCTTTTTGGCAATTCAATGGCCCTCTTTGGGTTTGCCCAAGTGGCACCTGTTGTTGAAATCAGTAGAGCTTACAATTTAATTTCGTCTGCCTGCAAATAATTTCTCTTTTTAGGGGATGGAATGATGATGGGATTCATTGTCTTCCTGGTAAGTTTCCCTCAAGCCCTAGAAGAACATTAATTCTCAACATCCTTTCATTTTCCAAATGAAGAAACTTGGCTAAGGATTCTCCCAGTCATACAGTCTCACTTTCTACAGGAGCAGTGCATAAGTATAGTCATTGTTTCTTGGGGGGGGGGGGATTACTCCCCTGATGGCTTGTAATAAGGAAGCAAGTGTGTGAGTAAGGAGAGACCAGGAGGCAAGGAGTAGGTGTGTAAAGGGGTCGAGCTGCACACAGGCTTCCTAAGAGATACCTCTTTTTCCTCTATGAGCTGTCTGTCATCTATCACTTGCAGGCTTATCATTATGTGCAGCAGAATTTGAATACTTCTATTACTGAAGTGACAACCAAGTGGCTTTTCCATGTATTAGAGATGAACTCACAGCATGGGCATGAGGGACTCTTTCCACTTCCAACACTGAGCTAAAAGGACCCTTAGGTTCAATAGTAAAAGTGATAATTTTAACACCAGTGATAGCAGCTCTAGTAGTAGTTGCCCTCTGCTTGCTACTAGACTAAGTGCACTGCATATATATCTATATATATTTTTAATTTTCAGTTCTGTGAGGGGGAAATCTCATGCCCATGCTATAGAAGAGGAAACTGAGAACACACTAGCAGTGACTGCCTAACCTTATAGAGCCTATAAAAGCCAAGGACTAGAACTCAAGTGTAGCTGCCTTCAGATGTGAACATTTTTCATCCTTTTTCTTTTTGCCTTCAGGGTTATTGCTGGGGCTCGGTGCCTGCACTATGAATCCACTGCTCCTGGTGGCCATTTTTACCATTTTGTTGACCTTGTTGTTACTACTGTTATTGTTGGTATTGCTATTGTTGTTGTTGGATAGGACAGAGAGGGGGAGAAAAAGACAGACACCTGGAAACCAGCTTCACCGCTTGTGAAGCAACCCTTCTACAGATGGGGAGCCAAGGACTCGAACCAGGATCCTTGTGCCGGTTCTTGCACTTAGCACCATTGTGTGCTTGACCCGCTTAATGTGAACATTTTCTATCACCTTCCTATCACACATTTGCCATCAATGTTTCAGCAATAAGATAAAGACTGTGTTCCAGTTCCTCTCTGTGGGTCAGAAAGATACCCAGGACCATGGTAAGACTGCATGTTGCTTCCAGAGTATTGAAGACTTTTTAAAACTCCTCTTCCTGCTCCCTAGAGAAAGTGGTGGGGAGATCTGGTGGGGAGATGCTACTGGGGATTTCTCTTCTTTTATAAGTTATTGGTGATTGAGTGTATGTGTGTGTCTGCATGTTCTGGTAATATTGTTACCTGCTGTGTAACCTGTTTTTTATTAAAGTTAACAGTTTTTGCAGGGAGTTGGGGATATTACTGGTGCTTTTGGAGGGCAGGTGTCAAAGTTGGACTCACTCTGACATGTGGAAGGTGATTTCAAACACTTTGCCCAGGATATGTCTATGCTAATAGGGATTTTTTTTCCCTCTTCCAGCCAAGTTCTGAAAGATTAGGCTAACTCTGTGAATTGTGAGAGAAGAATGAAAGATCAGACATGGCCTGTGAGACAGATTTGGGGAGAAAAGAGACAGAATCGTGTTGCTGACAAAAACTGACAACGGGAGGGTAATAGCACTTCCTGAGACACTGTGGATCATAGGCAAGGGGCAAAATAATACATGACAGCACACTTAACAGTATAAATTTGAATTAAACAGATCATTGGAGTCTGATAAATAACAAAATTGAAGTCATATATATTTTTTCTTTCTCTGTCTCTCTCTCCTTTTCCATCATTGCCAGGGCTTCACTGCTCCAGGCTGACTTTTTCAGATATAAGAGATTCAGACAGAGACAGAGACAGAGAAACAGAGGTTGAGGGGCTAGAAGTTGTCACACTTGGTTAAGCACACATAATACAAAGTACAAGAACCCACACAGGGATCTGGTTTGAGTCCCTGGCTCCCCACCTGCAGGAGGGATGCTTCACCAGTGGTATAGCAAGTCTGCAGGTGTCTTATCTTTCTCTTTCCCTCTCTATCTCCCTCCCCTCTCTCAATTTCTCTGTCCTATCCAATGAAATGGAAAAAATAGCCGCCAGAAGTGCCAGCACTGAGCCCCAGTGATAACTCTGGAGGAAGAGAAAGAGAGAAAGGGGGGAGGGAGAGAGAAATGGCTGAGCACAGGACAAAGTAGTCATACTATCTGGGTGAGCTTCCCTTTCTTAAACTCTTAAGAAGAAACTTCTAACAGTACCAGACAGGCTTTCTCTCGGTCATGTGGTAGAGTGGATATGGGTCCTCATAAGCTGTTCTACCCTACATCTGTGGTCTTGTGGATGCCCAGCTTACATTTTGATGATTTTTCTCATTGAGATTTTCACCTTGTAACAGTAAAGGAAAAGTAAAAACCTCTCACTCCAAACCCCCCTGAAGTTGATGTCCAGCAGGTAAGCCAGGCTACACCAAGTAAATGGGTCACCTAAAGGTCACATTCAGAATTTACTTGTCCAGAGAAGATGGTGGGAAGTTGAAATTGGTCACAGAAAGATCAAGAATGACTTAAGTTCCTTATAGGGGGGTATTTTGCAAAGGGACAGTTAATATGTTCAAACTGGATCTGAGGGGAGGGTGGAGGTTTAGGGACTCATATCCCTATCTCCTTACTGACCTTGCCCTCTTTGCCAGACATGTGGCTTAAGTCCAACCCTGGTACCATATGAAAGATTGTTGGGCAGTAAACCAGCTCCCCCCTGCTTAAAGCCTTTGTCTCTAATCCTGCTTAACTAAGCACTACCCTGCCAGTTTAACACTGCTGTCTATTTACATAACATTGTTAACTAAGCACCACCCTGCCTCTAGGGTATTGGTTTAATCCCCACTGGTTAGATGGAAGCTTTCTATGTTCTGTTTGTGCTCTTTTTTTGCTCCGCCCCTTCTCCTAGTCATTTCCTTTCACTTGTCACTTCCAGTGAAGAGATGCATAAAAGGCGATGTATCTGATTAATAAACGAGATACCGCTTCCCAGCTCAGCCATGAGTCCCTGGTCGTCTGTCTCCTGCCCGCGAAGCTAGCCAGCCCAGCAAAAGATGCTATGGTTCCAGGGAAAATTCTGGTACTGTCCTCTCTCTCCTTCTCCTTCTCCCTCTCCCTCTCCCCCTCTCTCTCTCTCTTTCTCTCTCCCCCTCCCTCCCTCTCTTTCTCTTTATCTGAATGAAAAAGCAGCCTGGGAAATATAAGCATCTATCCAAAAATATCTGTGTACACCTATGTTCACAGCAACACAATTTGTAATAGCTCAAAACTGAAAGCAACCCAGATACCCAATGACAGATGAGTGACTAAGAAAGTTGTGGTATATAAGCACAATGAAATACTACTCAGCTGCTAAAAATTATGAAGCTATCTCCTTTGTTTCATCTTGGATGGAACCTGAAGGAATCATGTTAAGTGAAATAAGCAAAAATAGGAGGAGGAGAAGGAAGGAGGAGGGAAGAGGAAAACAACAAGGTGAAGGAGGAGATAGAGGAGGAGGGGAAGGAGGAGGAGAAGGAGGAGGATTTGAGTAGTGGGTGATCTCACTTATAGGTAGAACCTAAGAAATGAGTAGAGAAATAGAAAACATCAAGTGAAACTTGGATTGGATATAGTATATTGCACCAATGCAAGAATTCTGGGAAAGAAGGGAAAGGAAAGGGATAGAGAGTGGGCTGGGATCCTGATGCATGATAGTGGAAAAGGACCCAAGTTGGGGCCGAGACTGTTTTGCAGATGCCTATCGTGAGGAGAGTAGAAGTTGTATGTATGTGTCAATAGCTGTACGATAAACCACTACCTCATCCCCCACAAGAAAACTATAAAAAGAAGGAAGGAGGAGGAGGAAGAAAAAGAGGAGGAGAAGGGAAAAAAAAAAAAAGGAAAGGCAGCCTTGGGACAGTGAAACCATATATATGTGAGGTACTGGCTCAAGAAAAGAGAAAGGAAATAAATGGTAAAGAGTAGCTGAGATCTACGAAAGACTGTAGTCCAAGAGGAAGCTTGAGGATCCATGGTCCTAAAGGCAGGAAGCATTTTGGGGGACTTCAACCACTCCTTGACTGCTCCAAAATTCAGTTCCTGGCTTTATAGCCTTCTCCTGATTCCCACTTATATAAAAATCTAACACTGGGAAAGGCATGAAGGGCGATTTTCAATAATAATCACCAGTATTGATATTTATTTATCGAATAAATCAGAAGAACAAAACAAAAAAAAGGGGGGGTGGAGAGAATGGCTTCCAGGATCAATGGATTCCTCATGCAGGTACTGATCCTCAGTGATAACCCTGATGGCAATAAAACAAAAGCAAAATGCAAGAAGGATTTTTTTTTTTGCCTCAGGGTTATTGCTGGGGCTCAGTGCCTGCACCATGAATCCACTGCTCCTTGGAGGTCACTTTTTTCCCCTTTTGTTGCCCTTGTTGTTGTAGCCTTGTTGTGGTTATTATTGCTGTTGATGTTGTTCATTGTTGGATAGGACAGAGAGAAATGGAGAGAGGAGGGAAAGACAGAGAGGGGGAGAGAAAGTTAGACATCCGCAGATTTGCTTCACCACCTGTGAAGCAATTCCCCTGCAGGTGGGGAGCCAGGGGCTCTAACCGGGATCCTTCCGCTGGTCCTTGTGCTTTGTGCCACGTGAGCTTAACCCACTTTGCTACCACCTGACCCCCACAAGAGTGATTTTGAAGGCACTAATGTGACAATTTATCACCTTTTCTTTTTAGGTTTCCCAGTACCGCACTAATTCTCCCATTTATCATTCTCTTTCTCTTCTTTCTCATTTCTCTCTCCCTCTCCCTCTCCATCTCCCTCTCCCTACTCTTGATATTAAAAAAAGACTCCTGAGCTGGAGAGATAAGCTCACTGTATAGGACAGGTGCCTTAGTATACACTGCAGCCTAGGTTTGAGCCCTGGTACCACATGAGGGATGCTATAACACCAGAAATTTCGTTGCTGTGGTACCTTTTCCTCTTCTATCTGAATGAAAAATCAGCCTTGAGTGGAATCTTGCATGCACAAGATCCACATTCCTATGTGAGTACACATATGCATGGATACAGATGAGGGAGAGAGAGAAGAGAGGAGAGAAGAGGTGAGGGAGAGGAAGAGGGAGAGAGATGGACAGAGAGGGAGAGAGGGAGATACAGAGAGAGAGAGAGAGAGAGAGAGAGAGAGAGAGAGAGATGACTCGTATCCTTGTGAGCTGTGGTTTCTAGCCTGGACACAACAGGTACTGGAGGATGTGGCAACCTCTATCTCGGGGTATTTTTGAACTGTCCCATGCCTGGAGCAACTTCATGCTTAGAAGACTAAATCCTTTTGAATGTCCATGCTCTGACTGAAAGAAAAAAAAATCAACTTGGAAGAAATGACATAAATCCATTATCACTGCCCTGAAACCTATTTCTGCTCCAGGCAGAGAAGATAAATTGTCATCCAAATGATATAAAGTTAGTTTGAATATTTTATTAGATAGAATGTTTCATAATGTCTGGAAATCTCTCTTAAGTTGAAATGAGAGAATCTTATCAGACCAATAATAGGCACTATCATTTGCATACATTTCATCTCAAGAGATTTCTGAAGTTATGTAATACTCAAATGTTTAATTGTTCTTCACACTCCTGACATATCAAATTACAGTTCCGATTGGGGAGGCCTCATCAGTAATTGGAATGAGTGGCAGGGGCCTACAAGGAGGGCATATGCGATTATTGAAGGAGGGTAAGAGCAATAGGAGTATGGAAGCTGGGTCTTTTAAAATAATGTCATAAAGAAGATAAAACTCACAAATTTATCTAAAGCAGGTTTTCTTTTGGTTCTTAGGCCTTGACACTTAGATTGGTACTTATTATCAATGGCTCTGTGGGTTTTGGGTCTTTAGATTTGTGCTGGCACAACACCACTGATATTCCTCCAGCTTGCAAATCATGGGACTTTTCTTTTAATTTTAATTTTATTTTACCTCCAGGATTATCGCTGGGGCTCGGTGCCTGCACCATGAGTCCACTGCTCCTGGAGGCTTTCCCCCCCCCCTCTTTGTTTCCCTTGTTGTTTTATCATTGTTGTGGTTATTACTGTTGTTATTGCTGTCGTTGTTGTTGGATAGGACAGAGAGAAATCGAGAGAGGAAGACAGAGAGGGGGAGGGAAAGACAGACACCTGCAGACCTGCTTCACCGCTTGTGAAGCAACCCCCCTGCAGGTGGGGAGCTGGGGGCTCTAACCGAGTCCTTGCGCTTCACACCATGTGCACTTAACCCGCTGCGCGACTGCCCGACCCCCAATCATGGGACTTTTCAAACTTAATAATTGTATGAGTCAATCCTTCACAGCATCCCATGAGTACCCATTCATTGGGGAAACTGACCTAGCCGACTTCCTAGCCGACTGAATCCACATGGATCCCAGTCACTTTCAAAGCCAGCAACAAGCAGCTCCTGACAGCTTTCAACCTGACGCTGTTGACTGGCTACGGAAGAATGGCAAACGCTAGAAGAAGAAGTAGTCCTTTCCCTTCTTTTTATTAATTTTTATTTATTATTAGATAGAGAAAGAGAGAAATTCAGAGGGGGAGGTGATAGAAAGGGGAAGAGACAGAGAGATACCTGCAGCCCTACTTCACCACTCATAAAGTTTTCCCTCTGCAGGTGGAGACCAGAGTCTTGAATGTGGGTCCTTGCACACTGTAATGTGTGCACTTAGCCAGGTGTGCCACCACCTGGCCCTTGTCTTTTCTTTGTATCTATGTGAATCTCACTGGTTCTCTTTCTCAGGTGAATCCTGACATACAGGCTGTAAATGGGAAATAAGTGTAAACTGCATCAGTGTTGAGATTGTTTCCTGCAGGTAGTCAGGTGATCACGCAGACAGGCCCCAGTGGCATTTGTCCCAGGAAATATACCACTGTGATGGTCCAAGACAAGATCTGACACACTCTGCCTTGCACACTCAGAGGCGTGGATCTTATCAGTCTCACAATGGGCTCGAAACAGCATACACAGAATGCACTTTACTTATTCACAGTAGCAAACAGAACTGTCTACCCATATAGATCAGGGCTTTCAGTTGCAGACAACAGAGGAACTCTAGCTAACATAAACAAAGAGAGACCGACAGAGAGAGAGAGGAGGAGAGAGAGAGAGAGACCACTTGGGCCTGGTGTTGGTGCATCTTATAAAGTGCGCATGTTATCACACACAAGGACCCAGTTTCAAGCCCCCCCCACACACACACTGTGAGAGGAAGCTTCATAAGAGGTAGAGTGATGTTTAAATGTCTCTTCTCTTTGTCTCTTTTTCCCTTCTCCCTGTATCTCACCTTCTATCAAAAAAAGGGGAAAAAAAGATTTTAAGGAAATGGTGGAGTCATGCACACAATGAGAACCAGCAATAACCCTGCTGACCAAAAAAAAATGTTATAGATATTATGAAATTCATATTATGAAATTCACAGGAATTCCAGAAATTTAGAACAAAGGAATCAAACCTAGAGGTACCACAGCCAAGAAGGAAACCCAGATGCCACTGCTGGGCCACTAGCATCAGCTCTATTGTTATTGTGGAGGGGCCACAGTTCATTCACTAGATACAGAGCATTACCACAAGAATGCTGACCTCAGGGTTTTACTGCTAGAAATTTTGTTACTGTTACTACTTGAAAACCCAATCACTTTGCGAGTAAATGCTCCACTTCCCAGTGCCACAAAAAGTCAAACTCTTGTTACATTAGCTTTTGCGTGAAAACCATGTTTTATTGCTATTATTTATTGGCAGAGAAAAACTGAGAGGGATGGGGGAGATGGAGAGGGAGAGAGACTGAGAGGCACCTGCAATACCTGTTTCACTGCTTGTGAATCTTCTCCCCTACAGGTGGGAAGCAGGGGCTCAAACCTGTGTCCATGACCATGGTAATGTGTGTTTAACCAAATGTGGCACCACTTGGCCCCCAAAAACTATCTTGTTAAATTACCATTTAGGTGTTTCCTGTTTCCCATCACATATTCTGAATATCTGTTTTTCTCCCAGATTTGCTTTCTACCACACTGCCTCCCAGACAGACTTCACGAAAGCAAGAGAAAGAAAGGCAAGAGAGTCATGTGGAACTTGGGATAATGCCTATTTTAGTTGAAGAAGGAGAAAACTGTTAATAAATGCCTCTGACATTTAATGATATGCCTTTCATTTTGAACACATCATTGCTTGATATTGAATCCATCCATTTTGATAATAAACACCAGGACTATGAAACTCTCACTTTTTACCCATAAATAAATAAATAAATAATAGGGTCTTATTTTGCACGCTGAGAACAAGGGAGGTTTGTAACTCCCCTGCATGTGTTTGCATCTTATGAACTCTGTTCAGCTGCATGGCCTCCCATTTGTCTCTGTGGAAATCCAATTTCCCTCTTGCAGGTTCGTCTGCCAGTTTTCTAATTTTCACATCAAACTCCACATTACTCACTGTCAGGCTAGTTTTTCTGGAAGAATCGTTAAACCCTTTACTAGTATTTTCAGTCTCCAGACGGTTGCCAGGCTTCATTCTTTCCAAAATGAGCACTACCACCTCCACGTCTCCAAAACTCAACATTTTTAACCTGCCTTCGATTGGACCAGGCCAGAACCAGTGAGAATAAAACTTTCTGAAAGATAAATCCAAATTCTTTAATAATGTAACATGACCCCTCCCACCCTACCAAGCAATGTGTTTCACTTCTCTATCCTCAGCATAAAGCACTCAATAAATTACTGACAAAAAGGTGAATAAGTAAAAAGTGAACAGTGCATTATGTTTTACATTATATATTAATATACACTTCTGAAGATAACAGACATGTCACACATATAACAAACCAAATTTCAAAACATTAGTGCACAATTATTTATTTATTTTTTCCTCCAGGGTTATTGCTGGAGCTCAGTGCCTGCAATATGAATCCACTGCTCCTGGAGCCCATTTTTCCCATTTTGTTGCCTTTGTTGTCCTTGTTGTTGCCCCTGTTATTGTTGTTATTGCCTTTACTGTTGCTGTTGGATAGGACAGAGAGAAATTGAGAGAAGAGGGGAAGACAGAGAGGGGGAGAGTGAGATAGACACCTAGAGATCTGTTTCACCACCCATGAAACAAGCCCCCTCCAGGTGTGGAGCTGGGGGCTCGAACCAGGATCCTTATGGCATCCTTGCGCTTCACACCATGTGCTCTTAAATGCCGCACTACATCGGGCTCACAGTGCATTTTCATTATAATATTTTATGTTTATAAAAATATTCCTCTTTTAATTTTAAAAGATTATGGTTTAAATAACAGATTTTTTATTATCTTTATTTATTGGATAGAGAAAGCCAGAATTTGAGGAGGAAGAGGGAGACATAAGGGAGAAAGAGAGAGAGACAGCTGCAATACTGCTTCACCATTCACAAAGCTTTCCCTCTGCAGGCAGGTACCGAGAGCTCAAACCCAAGTCTTTGTTCACGGTAACATGTGCGTTCAACCAGGTGTGCCACCACCCAGCCCCTAAATAACAGATTTAATTGATATAATTCATCTTCATTTGTCAGAAAGTTGATTCTTAATAAATCAACAGGCTCAGATCCTCCCCAGATCTGTAGCTTCCAAATCTGTATATTTGGCTTTAGGATTCTTGTTCATTCCCACATTTCCAGATTCTTAGGATAACAGGGTGATCTAACATACATTTTTCTTCAGAGTTGATGTCCATCATGTAAAGGGGTCTCTAAACCCATGGCAGCTAGAGAGTCAAGAGATTCATATAGAGTTCCATCTTCCTGGCAATTATTTGGACACCCGTGTGGTTTCAATTGTGTGGCACTACTTCCATTGTCACCATATTCAGATCTGGAATGGGTAGGCATGTAGGAATCCTTCTCTTTTAAAATTGTCACCAGGATTATCACTGGGGCTCAGTGCCTAAAAAATTAATCTATAGCTCCTGACAGTCATTTTTTCTCTTTTTCTTTTTCTTTCTTTTCTTTTTATTTGATAGCACAGAAAAAAAAAAAAAACTGAGAGGAAAGGGGAAGATAGGAAGAGACAGAGTCAACTGCACCACTACTTTACCACTTGTGAAGCTTGCCCCTGCAGGTGGGGAGTAGGGGTTTGAAACTAGGTCCTTTACAGGGTGATTTGTATGTTTAACAGCAAGAGCCACTGCTCAATCCTGAAACCCTCGACAGCTGTTTTAAAAATACTTATATACTAGGGGCCAGGTGGTGGCATACCTGGTTGAGCTCACATGTTACATACAGGGTGCAAAGACACAGGTTTGAGTCCCTGGTCCCCACCTGCAGGGGAAAAGCTTTGCAAGTGGTGAAGCAGGGCTGCAGATGTCTCTCTTTCTCCTTCCTTTCTATCTCCCCCTCCACTTCTTATTTCTAGCTGTCTCTATCTAATAAATAAAGATAATTAAAAATTAGAAATAAATAAAATATTTATCTACTTAATAAAAGATCAATAGATAAAATCAGATCATCACTTTGTTAATATGCAATGCTGAAAACCAAACTTGGGATTTCATATTTTCTAGTGCTCCATGGAATTACTAAGTTCCTTCACATTTTGTAATGATGTCTGATTCCTCATGCATGTGAAAATTGTCATGGTTGCATGATTTGGCTCTAGGGTTCTTGTTCATTCCCACATGTCCAAATTCTTAGGATAATGGGAGGATCTAACATACATTCCTCTTCAGAGTTGGTGCCCATCATGAAAAGGGGTCTTTAATAGGGATCTAAAATCCCTATTCCATGCACTTATACTTAAGATTTCCCTGACACTATTCTAGGTATTCTTCAAACATAAACTATAAAGAATCAAAGATAATGATCCATTTTTCCATACAGTTGTTTAGGAAATGAGGTATAAAGGAAATGCTTTAGGATTTTTTAGTAGAACCAGGTCTCGAAAGCTTAAGGTTCAAGTAAATGCAATTTCTGACCCTGAATGCATTGGTGGAGAGGGAAAAATGATACAAAGAACATAACTGAAATTTGGATGGCAGAGTAGTTGAAGTATTATAACAACAGTAACCTTACTAAAATTGAAAACTATACTTAGTTATGAAATTAGAATATTTTGAGTCTTAGGAAATATATATATATGCAATATTCAAATGTACAAAGGTTTGATGTATAAAACTTATACTAATGACATATATACATATATGTGTATAGATATGGATACATGTATTTCTGCAGGGTGAGTACAAATAATAAAGCAAATGGTACAGAATGTTAACAATAAATAAATCTGGTATACAGTGTATGCTATTCTTTGCAGTGTTATATGTATCCTATAGGTTCTTATTCTTGTAACTTTTTTTTTAATTTTTTATTTAAGAAAGGATTAATGAACAAAAACATAAGGTAGGAGGGGTACAACTCCACACAATTCCCACCACCCAATCCCCATAACCCACCCCCTCCCCTGATAGCTTTCCCATTCTCTAGCCCTCTGGGAGCATGGATCCAGGGTCGTTGAGGGTTGCAGAAGGTAGAAGGTCTGGCTTCTGTAATTGCTTCCCCACTGAACATGGGCGTTGACTGGTCGGTCCATACTCCCAGTTTGCCTCTCTCTTTCCCTAGTAGGGTGGGTCTCTGGGGAAGCTGAGCTCCAGGACACATTGGTGGGGTCTTCAATCCAGGGAAGCCTGGCCAGCATCCTGGTGGCATTTGAAACCTGGTGATTGAAAAGAGAGTTAACATATGAAGCCAAACAATTTGTTGAGCAATCATGGATCCCAACCTTGGAATAGTGGAGAGGAAGTGTTAGGGAGGTACTCACTGAAAACTCTAGTGTACTTCTGCTTTCAGGTACGTATTTTGCAGTAGTTTATGGATAAGTGTGCACATAAGCTCTCTCTCACAGAAACTGGTGTATATCTAGGTTATGGGACTTTGTTAGAAAGTGAACTACCTGAGATGAAATTAGAGTGTACTATAAAAGGAAAGGTCTCACCCGAGTAATGAAGCTGAAGGGTTGTCATTCCACACGTGAAGTCTCTGGATACAGTCTGAGGTGAAGCATGTTGAGGTGGCAATCGTTGCATTGGTTAGGTTGTGATCGGCGGATGCAATATTATTTGCTTTGGATTGGGAGATGCATACGGGAAAGTGGGCCCTATCCAAGGGTTCCAGGACTGAGGGAAGTAGGGGCTCTATAGTGGAGATGTGAGGTTCCTGCTGTCTTAGGGTTCAAAAAGACAATCGATAGTTAATATTATCATCACATTATTTGTTAATTGGGTTAACTTTGAAAAGTCCCTTTGTTATGGTTTGCTGTACAGTATCCAGTATCTTGTATATAGCTGTGCTATTGGATGCTTCTAATCTACTTGGTCTAGGCTTTTGAGAGAGTCTGCATATCAAATACATAGCCAATATATTAAAAAGATTCAGTTTGTCTTTTGAGAAACGTTGAGACATACAATTGATTTCCCCCCTCTCATATTAATTAACTACTGATTTATATGTCTACATTTTGCTAGGAGTGTACATAAACACCATTCCCACCACCAAAGGACTGTGACCCATCCCTCCCGCCCACTCCCACCCCCCACTGGCCCAGGAAGCTGCATGTCTACCCCTCACCACTGGGTTTTTACTTTGGTGCCCTATTCTTGTAACTTTTATATAAGTCTGAAATTATTTCTAAGTCGAAAGTAAGTATTACATCTGCTAGCATAGATGAGATCAGAATGGACCTTTAAACATGACCAGATGAGAGTCAGGGACTGAGGATGATGAAAAGGAAGGAAATTTCTACAAAGATGATCAAATAATAAATATTTAAGCCTTTGTCGGTCAAACTGTTACAACTAATAAGCTCTACCAATAGCATGAAGTGCAAGGAGCAGTGTAAGAATCCTGGTTGAAAAGACAGAGGGACGTTAGGAGTTGGATCGACCTGCCAATGCCCATGTTCAGTGGGAAAGCAATTACAGAAGCCAGACCATCCACCTTCTGCACCTCATAATGACCCTGGGCCCATACTCCCAGAGGGTTAAAGAATAGGAAAGCTATCAGGGGAGGGGATGGGATATGGAGTTCTGGTGGTGGGAATTGTATGGAGTTGTACCCTCTTTTCCTATGGTTTTTGTCAGTGTTTCCTTTTAATAAATAAAAAATAAAAAAGCATAGGTTATATGTGAATGAATGAGCATGACAGTATCCCAATGAAACTTTATTTTTAAAATAGGTAGAGGGCTGGATTTTGATCCAGGAGACCATTTCTACATGGGTTCTAGCTTATTCCCATTCAAGTGTGGTCCTTTAGAGAAAAACATCCTTGCCTCATTCCCTATGGCAAATTCCATCTTTAATATCTGCCATTTTGGGACACCCCCATCACTATGTTCACAGGGCTTGATAGCATTTCTGTCCTCTCCCATCAGGAGAAATCATGGAGGGAAGTCCTCTAATCCTGCAGGCTACCACAAAGGCAACCATGACAATTTTCATATGCATGAGGAAACAGATATCATTATATATATGAATCTGAAGAATTTTGGAGGACATGTCCACGGAGTAGCAATGATAGAAATATCATACCCAGGAACAACTAGATAAAACAATAGAGAAACACATGGAATTTAACATTTCCATGGGAACAGTTGAACAAAAATTAACCAAGCTATAGGTAGGTGCAGGTACACATGGTATGGGCCCTCTTATCCTATGGTCTTGTCAATATTTCCATTTTATAAATAAAAATTATATAAATATAAAAAATTAATCTTCCTAAATGACCTTTCCTTTTTTCCTCCCAAAGACTTCTGTGTTAACTACTTAAAGAACATATGTAAAATAGACTTCCTAGCTTCTTTCCAACATAAGATCCCTAATATCATCTGCTCTATTCTCATTTTTTGGTTCCTGTTTAGTAAACATTTTGTCCTGCTTTATATCTTACTGCCTTTCAGCCACAAAGTGATGATTCCATCCTGACCTCTCTGGGCAGACCACCTTACCAATATGTCCTGTAACTTCACCTCTAGAGCCCTACCCTACTAAGGAAAGATAGAAACAAGCTGGAGGTATCAACTGACCTGCTAACAGCCAGTGATGAAGTCGGGGGGGGGGGGGAGGGACGAGTGGTGGCACACCTGCTGGAACACACACATTACAATGTGCAAGGACCAGTTTGAGCCTCCAGTCCCCAGCTGCAGGTGGAAAGCTTTGAGAGTAGTAAAGTAGTGCTGCAGGTATCTCTCTGCCTCTCTCCCTCTCTGTCTTTGCCCTTCCCATTTGATTTCCAGCTGTCTTTATCCAGTGAATAAATTAAGATAATTTTAAAGATACAGTTACAGAAGCCAGAACTTCCCCCTTCTGAATCCCATTAAGAATTTTGGTCGATACTCCTAGAAAGGGAGAAATGATAGAGGAAGGTGACCAGTGGGCTCTGAAGTCCAATTCCATCAGGACCTGGGGAGAGAAGAGGAAAAAAGGAAGGGCATTTGAAAGAAGCAACAGGTGTAGATGTGACTTAGAATGAGAATGCAAGACCACAGAAAAACAATGGATATATATATATGATATATAAACATAGATAGATAGATATAGATATAGATATAGATATAGATATAGATATAGATATAGATATAGATATAGATATAGATATAGATATAGATATAGATATAGATATAGATATAGATATAGATATAGATATAGATATAGATTAGATATAGATATAGATATAGATTAGATATAGATATAGATATAGATATAGATATAGATATAGATATAGATATAGATTAGATATAGATATAGATATAGATATAGATATAGATATAGATATAGATATAGATATAGATATAGATATAGATATAGATTAGATATAGATATAGATTAGATATAGATATAGATATAGATTAGATATAGATATAGAGATATAGATATAGATATAGATATAGATATAGATATAGATATAGATATAGATATAGATATAGATTAGATATAGATATAGATATAGATATAGATATAGATATAGATATAGATATAGATATAGATATAGATATAGATATAGATATAGATATAGATATAGATTAGATAAGATATAGATATAGATATAGATATAGATATAGATATAGATATAGATATAGATATAGATATAGATATAGATATAGATATAGATATAGATATAGATATAGATATAGATAGATATAGATATAGATAGATATAGATATAGATATAGATATAGATATAGATATAGATATAGATATAGATATAGATTAGATGATATAGATATAGATATAGATATAGATATAGATATAGATATAGATATAGATATAGATATAGATATAGATATAGATATAGATATAGATATAGATATGTGGTTATAGAAATAATTATCAACCCACATCTGTGAACTTGGGAGAACTACTGCAATTTCCAGTGGAGGGAATAGGGACACAGAAATCTGGTGGTGAGAAAGGTGTGGAATCATACCTGTTATGCTATAATTCTGTAAATTAATATTAAAGAACTAATAAAAGTTAAATAAAATAAAAATATTTGGGACAAAATTGTTAGTTACTCTTAATTGCTGGGTTTCTCCTGTGTGTACAGGGGGTATGCATGCTATAAATGAATTTCTCTTTATCTTTTCTCTTAACAGTCTGCCCCCATGTTTGATAATTT
The DNA here is from genome assembly GCF_950295315.1 of Erinaceus europaeus. Classification (NCBI taxonomy): domain Eukaryota; kingdom Metazoa; phylum Chordata; class Mammalia; order Eulipotyphla; family Erinaceidae; genus Erinaceus; species Erinaceus europaeus. Next base: position 41,806,781 of record NC_080171.1, on the reverse strand, counting down.
GCCTTGCCTATGGACAACCCAGATGATTACAGGATGGTTTTATTCAGATTCAACTAAAGAAAAATAAAATGGGTTTCTGTGAAAGGTCATTGCTCTATTTAAAGATATATGTATATCACGGTCACCACATCAAGACATGAGTGTAACAGAAACAATGAAAGCAAAGTAGGAATGGACAGAGAAGGAAAGAACTCTGAGAAAGCAGATGAAATTTTTCTTTTACTACTATAACTATTGCCACTGGCTTTCTACCCTGGCATCCTCCTGTCAGTCGCCTTGGTGCTGTCATAGGCATCTGGCTTCTGCCCTGTCTCATTACACTCTTTCGCTGTGTTGTAGGTTCCTGTGGAGAAGACAATGCACCTGCCCCACCACAAGCTCTCAGAGGACCCAAGAGAGGAACATAGGCTTGCTGGAGCTCAGCCAGATCTCATGCTAATACAGTCACCACCCACTCCAGCCCAGATGTCTGTTGTATCCCAGCATGCTTCTTCAAGCTAATGGTGCCTGCCCAGGACCCAAGGCCAATGACTTTCTAGAGAGGCAATTTTATATGGAAGGGAATGCATCCCCAGGCAATAAAAAGAATGAAACTAACTAAAATGCTGGAGTGCGTAATGATTTTGCTGAATTTAAAGATGAGTGGGAGATGTGGAAGCAGGAAAGCAAGAATTAACCACTTGGCAATTCTGACCAGCTTCACTCATTCCTCCTTAACTTGTTGGATTCCACCCGGTAGAATTGATGGAGTACCTATCCAGGGATTGGCAGACACAGATGTGAATAGGACATATGAGCTGTGCCCCATAGTGTTTACCTGTGATGTGAGGGAGGTCCAGACAAAAGTCAGTCACATTAGAGTGACATCTCAAACTGAGTGAGCACCAGAAAATGCGTTAAAAACACAGATTTTTGAACCCCCAACCAAAAGCTTCTAATGAAAGACTTGACCAGGGTCTGAGAAGTGGCACTCCTAATTAATATTCATATAATGTGTTGATGACACTCATGGACTACACTTCAAGAAGGCTGTATCATAGTGGAATTTATTTTGATTAAAATATAGTGCTTGTAAGAGACAGGTGGTGGCACACCTGCTTAAACACAAACATTACAGTGTGCAAGGATCCAGGTTCAAGCCCCTGGTCCCCACCTGCAGGGAGAAAGCTTCACAAGTGGTGAAGAAGGGCTGCAGGTGCCTCTCTGTCTCTCTCCTTCTCTACCTTCCCCCCCTCAATTTCTCTCTGTCTCTATCCAATAATAGATAAAGAAAAATTTTTAAAATATACAGCAGTGCTTTGATGGTAGGTGCTGTATAGAACTGTTTTCCTATAACCATATAACTCTATAAAAAGTTACTAAATTACTAACAGAAATATTAACATATATGTATATATGGCCAAATATCTAAGATATATATGTGTATATGTATATATGTATATGTGAACATATATGTGTACAGATAGATAGATAGATATAATAGTTCAGCTGACAGAGCAGAGAACTTGTATGTCTGAGGCTCTCAGTTCTATCCTTGGCAGAGCTTGTGCCTACAAAGTGCTCTGGCTTCTCTCTCATATAAAGCTCCATTTTTCTCTCATATATTAAATAAATATTGGTTGTTGGAGAAATCATGGCACATTTTCATAGAAAACACATGACTTTTCTGACAATCCAATAAATAATCAAATAAACAGTGCAACAGGAACATGAACAGGAAATCCAACCAAGACTCAGGCCAGGAAATTCATTAGTGGGAAGCCTTCACCAGCCAGGTGAAACATGTTCCAGGCAGAGAGAAAAAAAATCACATGCAAAACAATAACAGCAAGAATGGGGCACCTATGGGAGCCTGAAATCAGCTGAGTATGGCTGGAATTTAGAGCCACAATTTAGGACACAATGAGAACATCATTAAGAAACTATATACTTTCCTTCTAACAGGACTTACCCAAATCTGATGGAAGCAAGCTATAGAAGTAAGAAGAGATTTCCATTTCTATATAAGCACAGAGCTCTCTTTGAGAAAAAGGAAAATGCCCACAAAAGAAAAGGTAGACTTTGATGGTTGTGATTTTTGCCTTTCCTGACACTCCAATTGTGGTTCCTAATTACCCTATCTTTGAAAAGAAACTAGTGTCTTACAGCTAACTAGGAAGAGATGCTATGTGATTTTCAAGGTTACTTCATCAAAAAGGAGAGTTTCTCTGATTTCTTGAGTCAATCTGAGAATAGCCAGCTGCCACACTGTTGGACACCCAGCCTGTGGGCCTGCCCCCAGGTGGGAGAAATGGAAACTTCGCTCCAACAACCCGCACCACTTTGATAGCCATGTTTATGCCCCTCCCCCCACCCTTACAAGTGATCCTCTAGCTCTACTCACACCCTTAGATGTCAGCAGTTTGCCGGCAATTCCATGGGGTATCCAACTCAGAACCAAGCTGCTGCCAATTTTCTGAATCCTGCAATGGGTAACACATGCTTACTACTGCTTTAAGTCACTAAGTTTTGAAGTCACACAAAACAAAAGACCAGGAGCCTGGTGGTGGCACACCCGCTTAAACACACATTACAATGTGCAAGGATCCAGGTTCAAGCCCCTGGACCCAACCTGCAGAGAGGAAGCTTCACGAGTGGTAAAGCAGAGCTGTAGGTGTCTCTCTGTCTCTCTCCCTCTCTATCTCTTCCTCCCCTCTCAATTTCTCTATGTCTCTAACCAATAATAAATAAATAAATACAAAATTTATGAAAGATCACTAATAAATAGTATTTAATGTCACAACTGAAAACATCAAGTCTAAGAATAAATCTAACAAAACATGTACACTACAGGGAAAATTACAAATCATTATTAACAGAAATGAACGGACACCTAAAGGAACAGAGAGATTTAGACCACATTTGTGACTATAAAGACCTAAGATTGTCAAAATGTTGATTCACCCCCAAATTGTTTTATGAATTTATTGCAGTTCTTTAAAAAGCCAGCAAGATTCTTCCCATGGAGCATGATAAACTGGCTATATTGCTTCATCATGCACATGACTCCACTACACAGAAGGATACTTTGGTGCTGTGGTCTCTTTCTATCTCTATCTCTAGCTGGAAAAAGTACACCACTGGTGATATCAACAATAAAAAAGTACTGCAAGAACTCATTCTACTAAAGGGCTGAGTGGAGGGAGGGGAGGGTGGTGACACAGCTGGTTGAGTGCATACATTACAGTACACAAGGACCTAGGTTTCAGCCCCTAGTCCCCACTTGCAGAGGAGAAGCTTCAGGAGTGGTGAAGCAGGACAGCAGGTGTCTCTCTGTCTCTCTCCCTCTTAACTCCCCCTCCCTTCTAAGTTTCTATCTAAAATAAATAAATAAATAGAAAAAAGAAAAACTTATATTAGTAAAAAAAAAAAAAAAAAAAAAAAAAAGCTCATTCTACTAAAGGGCTAGGCAGTGATGTGCCCTATAGAGTGCAAGTATTACCATGCACAAGGACCCCGGTTCAAGTCCCTAGTCCCCACCTTCAAGAAGGAAGCTTCATCAGCAATGGGGCAGTGTTGCAGGCATCTCTCTTTCCCTCTCCCTCTCTACCCTCTATCTTAATCAGAAAAAGAAAGAAAATAAGAGGAATGGCTGCCAGGAGAGGTGATCATCATGCAGGCACCAAGCCCCAGCAGTAATCCTTGTGACAAACAAAAAAAACCTCATTTTAATAGAGATTTTTATTTCAGAAATTCACTCTAGCATTTATTTCTACTTCATACTTTCTTCTAAGACAGTAATCAGAAATCTCATGACTAAGTCAAATATGTCCCACCATCTATTTCTGTAGTTAAAAACTTCTAAGTAGGGGGTCAGGCGGTAGCACAATGGGTTAAGCACAGGTGGTGCAAAGAGCAAGGACCAGCATAAGGATCCTGGTTTGAGCCCCCAGTTCCCCACCTGCAGGGGAGTCCCTTCACAAGCGGTGAAGCAGGTCTGCAAGTGTCTATCTCTCTCTCCCCCTCTCTGTCTTCCCCTCCTTTCTCCATTTCTCTCTGTCCTAGCCAACAATGGCGACACCAATAATAACAATAATAACTACAACAAAGAAAAACAAGGGCAGCAAAATGAAATAAGTAAATAAATGTTTTTAAAAAAACTAATAAGTAGTCATGCTCATTCATTTATATACAGTGACAGAGTGGCACAACTATAATAGAGATCGTATGGCCTGCAAAGTCTAAACTTTTTATCATCTGTCTCTTTACAGAAAGTGTTTGGAGATTCTAATCTAAGGAGACCTTCTGAAGTATTTTTCAATACAGTACTTTAGAATTATCCTGCCAATATTAGTTTCTCTTTGAACAAATGTCAAGGTTTCTTCCCACTACTTAAAAGCCAGTACTTTTAAGAAATAGATATTGACCAGCACAAAGCTCCTCACCTGCAAGGGGGTTTCTTTTCAAGCAGTGAAGCAGTTCTGCAGGTGTCTATCTTTCTCTGTCTTCCCCCTTCTCTCAGTTTCTCTCTGTCCTATCCAACAACACAACAACAATGAAAAAAAAATGGCCACCAGGATCAGTGGATTCGTAGTGCAGGCACCAAGCCACAGCAATAACCCTGGAGGCAAAAAAGAAAAATATATAAATAAAAATTTTAAACAAAACAAAATAAGGTGTTAGTAAGAGGAAACATGTATATTTTCAAGTATTAGCTACCTGAGAAAATGGCAGACTCATTCTTAGGGTTATATAGTAAGGGATTAAAATTTTAAAAAGAAAGAGTTTGGGATGTTGGAAGATGATGATGAAGAGGTTCAATTTTGAGATTAACTCACTGGTAGCTGTGGTCAGTGGGTTTAGTCTGACCTACTATAGTTTAAAACAAAACATCACTGTAGGGAGATGGGTGGTGGCAGACCTAGTGAAGCACACACATTATTCTGCATGAAGTCCTGGATTCAAACTTCTATTTCCCCCACAGGGGGAGAGGGGCTTCATGAGTGGTGAAGCAAAGCTACAGATGTGTTACCTTCTCTATCTCCCTATCTCTGTCTCTCAACCTCTATAAAATAAAATGGCCTCCAAGTGACAACCCTCATGGCAAAAAGGAGGAGGAAGGAAGGAAGGGAAAAAACCGTATATATATGGAAGTAACCCAGATGCTCAATAATAGATAAATGTTGTGATATATATATTAAAAATAATGAGATCATCTCTTTTGTAATCTTGTGGTCAGCACTTGAAGGCATCATGTTGAGTGAAACAAGACAGAAAAAGATCAATGCTGAATGATCTCACTTAGAGAAGAAACTTAACTTAAAAGAATAAAGGACAGTGGGGGCCAGGTGGTAGCCCAGCAGGTTAAACACACAGCGTGTAAAGCACAAGGACTGGGGTAAGGATCCTGGTTCAAGTCCCCAGCTCCTGTTGGTATGCTTCTTGTTCTGCTTCTGGGATCCCTTCTGTTACATTGCTTGGTGTTGTGGTCTATTTACATGGTCATTCTGTTACATTGGTTTGGTCTCACTCCCCCTGCCTCCAGGAGATTTTGGTTTAGTCCTTGCTAGTTTCTCGCTTCTTCCTTCTCCCCACCCCCTATCATATTCCTAGGTTCCAGACGCTGCGGCCGGAGGAGAGAGATGTAGGAGCCCATTGTGTTGTGATTAGGTTGTTGGACTGCTTGCCCACTCGTGAATAAATATTAAACTGCATTCTCAGCTCAGCCATGAGTTTCTGGTCGTCTGTGTCTCCCGCCCGTGAAGCCAGCCTGGAGAAAACAACATAATGGCGCCCTGAACAGGGACAAGAATCTCAGCTCCACACACTTGCAGCAGACCAAAAGAAATCAGATAAGTAAAGCCACAATGGCCTGCCTTTCTACTTATGGAGAGGTTTCTAAAAGCCTCTACTCTTTCTTCATAGACAGTTTCTCCATCTCTGGAACATTTCCCTATGGAAATTTTCCGCCCACCACCTACTCGCTGTGGCGGGATGCAGGGCGTTGGCCACGGGCTCCCTCCGCACTGCTCAGCCGCTGGGAGCAGGGCGGCAGACATGGCGGGCAGAGCTGCAGCCCATCCTGGCCGCCGCCCCGGGGCACCTAGACCTGTGCCTTCTGCACAACCAGCCCGCCCGCCCTCCTGCTATAAAGTCTGGGCAGATCCCGGACCACCTGGAGACCGTGGGCTCCCTGCTGGGACTGGGCCCCCTGGCCGAGATCCCCAGCTCGGCTCTGAATGCAGAAGAGCTAGAATACGCAGAGATCCCTGCAGTGATCGCAACCTGCAATTCCTGGAGCTGAAGTTGCGCAAGAAGCCACCGCCGGACAACGCACCCCCCGGAAAACTAAGACAATACAGATCTAAATTCATGTTTAAAATGACATGTCTTCATAACAAAAGTTTTTCTCCTTGTGTATTGAAGACCATATTTATGTGTGTGTTTGAAGTTTGGTAAACATTAACTTTAAGGTTAGAAATATAACTTTAAGGCTACATTCTTACCAGGCAAAGTTAAATACAAAAGGTTTTCAACATAATTCTAATAAAGGTAAAATTAACTTACATTTAAAGTCTGAGGTAAAAATTAGTTAAAAATCAATATATTTTAACTAAGTTGGTCTAAAAAACCTGCACACACCTAGGGTGTGTCTCCATCTTGTATGGGTGTAACAAAGGGTGTAAAAAAAAAAGACGTTGATATGTGAAGCTCTCAAATACCTTCTCAATTAGAAAACGGTGGATTGCACAATGGTTATGCTAATGATTCTCATGCCTGAGGCTCTAGCAATGGTTCTTTGCCTTACCACATTTTATTGTGCTTAAATTGGTTAAGCAGCCTTAAAATGAAACAAGAAAGACCTTCCAAATTTATAAAGATACTTAAACCAATTATAATCATCGAGTTATCAATTGTGGTAAACTTCTAACCTGCTACAAGTTTTGTTTCATAAGTAAGTGAATTGCAGCTGTCAAGTTCTCTACAGAAGAGCAGAATTCCAGCGGCTGACCTTCCTCATGCAACGTTTCACCCCCTTGGCAATTCTTCAGTGGACATCTGCTTTGAACTGGCACTTCTATCAGACTTACTGGTACACAACTCTACAGTGGCTTCCCTTTATGCTGCTGGGTTTCTCAAAGACTGACTGCAGCCAGCTGCCTTGGGACTCTACAGGCCATACCCTCCCTCCTTGCTAGGTAATGCCCACAGAGGCAGAAAATGCCCGTTGAAGCAAGAAAAGCCCACAGAGGCAGGAAATGTCCTTTATCTTGATAAAGCCTTGCCCACAGAGGCAAGAAACGCCCCCCCCCTCAGGCCTTTCCTTGGCATCAGACTGGTTCTTGTTGCTCACTTACTTGTTCCTCCAAGTTTGTGCCAGTTTTTTTTTTTTTTTAATGTCTGTACAATATAGGTTTCTATTCACCCCACACTCCTGATACTATGGTCAATTAGTTAAAAAGAAAAGGGGGAATTGTTGGTATGCTTCTAGTTCTGCTTCTGGGATCCCTTCTGTTACATTGCTTGGTGTTGTGGTCTATTTACATGGTCATTCTGTTACATTGGTTTGGTCTCACTCCCCCTGCCTCCAGGAGATTTTGGTTTAGTCCTCGCTAGTTTCGCGCTTCTTCCTTCTCCCCACTCCCTATCATTTATACTTCCTGGGTTCCGGACGCTGTGGCCAGAGGAGAGAGATGGAGGAGCCCATTGTGTTGTGATTAGGTTGTTGGACTGCTTGCCCACTCGTGAATAAAGATTAAACTGCATTCTCAGCTCAGCCATGAGTTTCTGGTCGCCTATGTCTCCCGCCCATGAAGCCAGCCTGGAGAAAACAAGCTCCCCATCTGCAAAGTGGTGAAGCAGGTCTGCAGGTGTCTATCTTTCTCTCCCCCTCTCTGTCTTCCCCTCCTCTCTCCATTTCTCTCTGTCCTATCCAACAACAGCAATAACAACAATAATAACAACAACAACAATAAACATGGGCAACAAAAGGGAAAAAATGGCCTCCAGGAGCAGTGAATTCGTAGTGCAGGCACTGAGCCCAGGCAACAATCCTGAAGGCAAAAAAAAAAAAAAAAAGAATAAAGGACAGTAAGGGTGGACATAAGGTGAAACTTGGACTGGGTGTGGCATATTGCATGAAAAGCGAAGGATTCTAGGGAAGGAAGGAAAGGGATAGGATAAAGGAATGTTGGGGTCCCAGTGTGTCACTTAGATACCAGTCAAGGGAGGATGAGAGGCTATGCCTATGTGTTAAAAACTAAAGTGTAAACTATTAAACCCCCCAATTAAAAAACAAAACTATACACATATCTCTAGGCTTACATTTAGAAGTCTCCATGCTAGACATCAGAGACCCTCCCCTCCCCCCAGGGCCTCTTCTGTCTGTTCCCCACTTTTCATCTGTAACTATTCATCTGGTGTGTCAGACACAAATATACAAGGAGTGAAAACATGTTTTCCTAGTGACCATAAGCATAAGTAACAAAGGAAAGCCTAGAGTGAAGACTATGGAGAAGACTGCTATGACAGCAATAGAAATATTTGGGGAGGGCTGAAGTTCAGGCCATGGCTAGTGTATGATAGCTAAATTAAAAATTAAAGTGGAATATCTCCTACTCAGTTATATTTGCACCACTGATGGCTTTAAAAAATAGTGACTTTTATGAGGATGAGAGCTACCAGAGCACTGATCCTCTCTGTTATATGCAGTACTGGAGACTGAATGTAGGACTTTATGGATGAAAGTCCTGTGCTCTACTGCTAAGCTAACTTCATCCCCAACCTACCAATTTCAAATTCCAATAAAGGGATAGCAAACTATATGGGAGGGGAAATAGATTCTTGATGAGAACTAGAAATCTCTCTTGTAGTATTTTCACATTAGTTCTATTAGGTTAATTCAACAGTTGTCCATCCTCTCAGATTGAACTTCTTTAAACAGAAGTCTCTGAACTGTGTATCTGCTCCCTATTCCACCACAGTCTATCTCTAATTATCAGCCTCTGCTCAATTCCCCAAAGCCTAATGACTGTGAGGCACTGAACATCACTAACAGGACTGACACAGAAATTTGTCAGTCAGTCTTGCTACTTGACCCACTGGGAATTGAACAGATCTACAGAGAAGGCTGCTGAGCACAATGTTTTACTCAAACTTGGCCAGAGAGAACATCCAAAGTTCAATAGCCTCTCTCGATCATCTGTAGCTGTCTGATACAGCACAGCTTTGAGAGATCCAGCTTCCCGAGCGTATGAGATGCTGGGTGCCCATGACAGCCCATCTTCCCCATGGATAGATGATGGCTCTGGATGAAAAGCCCACAGGTGAGGACATTTTATTTTTTCTACAGCTATCAGTTGTGCACCTTCAGTTACCTGTCCCTTCTTCGGCATATAGCATGAATTTATAAATCTAATATCTGACCTAGTCATTACCAGACAGAGCTTCAAGATGCAACAGTTTCTCCCTATCGTTGTTATAGATTAAATCTATCAATACAAGGGAATTAATTTCATTGCTTCAAGACAGACTTACATACACAGAAAAGCATATATAGAAATCACTTGGAGCCGGGTGGTAGTAGAGCATACATATTATCATGCACAAAGACCTGGCTTTAGGCCAAGGCCGGGGGACCCTCTCCCTCTCCCTCTCCCTCTCTCTCTCTCTCTCTCTCTTCCTCTCTATTCCCTTCTTCACTCTCAATTTCTGTCTTTATAAAGAAGAAGAAACAAAAAATAAAATTACTGCTGGGAGTTGTGGATTCCTAGTGCAGGCACCAAGCACCAGTAATAAATAACCCAAGACCCCTCACATGGTAACAAGTGCATTCTACTGGATGAGTCACCATCCAAGCCCAGTATGAGAAATATTACAACAGAAAATCAGACCCTAGTCCTGCTACTCCAATGATCCTGAACTCCTGATCTTGCTGGAGTGAACTCAATAATTCACTTGATTTAGAAAGGGTTAGGTGACTAGTGATGTCATGATGATAACTCTGTCAAGCTTTTATCCACCCTGTCTGGGACTCTGACACCAACCTGAAGATTCTCACACCTGCCTTTTGTCCTAGACCTCAGGTTTCTTCTTCCTGCAAAATTTACATAATGCTTGAATTCAGAGTTATCTTTTCATTTAAAATGCTAATCATTCTCTGGTGTCTAACATATGAACACAAAGCTGAATGACTTCACTTTCTCACCCTAGAAGTAGGACAGGCTATAGAAGTTCATATTATTTCCTGATTGGAAGCATTATTAGTCCCCTTGTCTTACTGACATACATCCACCACTAATTTCTTGAGAGTGTGTTCACGAGAGCTAAATGTTCTGCCATGTCTCTCTGAAAATATGTTCTTTCTGTCTTCACATTTAATTATGGTTTGTCTGGGTAGAACATGGTAAGTTGGAAATTATTTTGCCAAATAATTTTGAAGTCGTTACTTATTTCTCTTCTATTTTCCATTATGGTTATTTTAAATTTTCGATCTACTTTTGATTATTAATTCTTGAACTATTTCATCTTCTTACTGGAACATCTACATTCTAATTAAGAATTCCTTTTCTATAATTAGAAGTGTTACCATTTTTACATCTTTAAAAGAACTTTTCCAGTCCTCATGATTCCAGCATTCTACAGTGCTATGGCTCAATTTGAATTATTTTTATCCATCATGCTGGGAACTTGTAACTTTTTAATCCAGAAACTCTAATACTAATAGATTTTAGAAATGTTCTTAATTACTTCTCTAGCATTTAACTAATTTTTTTTCTTTCTACTTCTTTGTCTTTGTGATTTCTATTATTTAAGATGTTGGCGACCAAAAGCAATCTGTATTTTTTTTCTTATTCTCTACATCTCTATTATTCTTTTTATTATCTAAAAGAATTCCTCATCTTTATCTCCTTACTCTTATGATTTTTTTGTGTTGTCATGCTTTTCATTTCCAAGAGCTCTTTTTTATTTCCTGAACATTTTTTTTAAAATCCTGCCTTATTTCTATTCCATAGATTCAATAACAATACTTATCTCTGATTATTGTAACATATTTATGAAGTCTTCTTTCCTGTGGAGTCTCTGGTTCCTCTCAGTTGCTAGTTTGCTTGTCTTGGTCTTGATCTCCCTTATTAGAGCTTTTTCTCAGATGTTTGGCAAACCCGTTTGTCGGCTCATATTTAACCACCTTCATCCCTGGTTTCCATTCTGAATTTTTGAGGGGGTTGGGTCTAGACCAGGATTGGCTTTCACCACTTCAAGCTTAAGATTCAGGTTTCTGGTATCTGCTTTTCAGCTTCCAAAAATGATTGCCATTTTCTCCTAACCTTTTCTTCCACTCTTCATGGGCTCTGTCTTTTACTTATTTTTAATATTTTTGTTATAGTTTTAGTGTGGGCTCAAGAGGAAGTATGCATGGTTGCTAAATTCACCATCATTACCATCTTATAGCTTTCTTGCACATATCAATTGACTCATGTAACAATTAAATCTAATGTATTAAATCTTATTATTATAGTTGTAAATTAAAATTATAGATTTGCAGCCTTGGAGGTGTCATAGTGGCTAGAAGTCTGGACTTGCAAGCATGAGGTCTCAAGTTCAATCTCTGGCATCACATGTGTCAGAGTGATGCTCTGGCTCTCTCAAGAATAAGCAGATAAATCTTAGAAAAAATTATTACAGGGGCTGGGTGGTAATGAAGCCTGTAAAGCACACAAGTTACTATGTGCAAGAACCCAAGTTTGAGTCCTGGTCTCCACCGACAGAGAGAAAGCTCCAAATCTAAGAATCAGTGTTGCAGGTGTCTCTCCTACTCTCTTCCTCTGACTCTGCTGTTCTTGCCCTATTTCTATCTCTAGCATAATTAATATGTTTAAAAAGTTTTTTAAAGTAAAACAAAAATAAATTGATAGATTCAATCAATCTTAATTTCCACATTTCAATAGCTTATATGCAACTTCACTGTAAAATCATAAGTTTAAGTAAACTAAATTAAGTATACATATGAATTTAATAACTAGATATACACTTTTCCTAACAGGTTAAATTATTTCAAGTTTTTGGATCAATACAATGATATTCATTAATATTTTATATTTAATTTTCCTTTTTAAAATCTACTAAGTGGATTAACTCATGTTAAAGATGTTAATTTGGGAAATATCACCCCATATATACTTAGAGATGTCATTTCTTATTGCTATGGTTTAGTAACTACAGCAGAGGTTCCTTGTGGGAAGAAAACTGATTTTCTGCCCTAAGACCAATGGGACACAAAGATTTCCAATTGCTATGACAAGGACCATTTTCCAATTCTTTCATCTCTTCAGGCAATATTTCTATGTGATACCAACTGCTACACTCATTGTATAATTGTGTTTCTTTGCTTTTTAAAAAGATGTAAATTGTTTTTAATGTGTACACCTAAAAACCTTTGAACTGGAAGGAATCATAAAATCTTTCTTCTTCTCCTACTTAGGACTATCCTCTCCTAAGAAATAAAATAACCTCCCATTGCCCTCTAGATTCCCTCATTAGTTGCACTTTATGGGTCACTTTATGGACACAATTAAAGGCAAAGAGAGAGAAAACAAGGCAAACCTCAAGATTCAACAGAAAACTATTTTTCTAAGGAGATTTGAGATTTATCACATCTGTTCACCCATAATCCCTAGGGACTCTATTACCAACTGCAAAATTGTATTTGGTCTGGCTATGAAACCACTAGGACGCCCCCTGGAGAAAAAATGAGAATGTAAGAAAGGAAGAGGTGGTGCCTACATAGTTGTACGGACTGTGGTCCCATATAGACTCAATGTGCTCATGGAGTCAGAGAGAAAATGAAATTACATTTAATGACATCTTCCTGTGGACCTCAGAAGAGCTCACTGGAAAACAGCTGTATGGATGGGCCAAAGGAGTCAGAGACGGGGCAAGGCTACCGAGGTTGATTTAGAACACTAAGAATGCACTAGTGATATTTGCTGGACAACTAAGGCCCCTTGGGGGATAGTGAAGCCACCTTGGTTTTTTATAGCAGAAAAAAAAAAAATTCTGGCAAAATTAGCTTCAGTTTCTTTACTACAATTTACGGATTTGTTCAAAGTTAAGGACATAAAATCATTATACCCACAAACAGCTCCAGCAAGGACAACTGTTCCCCAGAAACAATGCTTGTTTCTATGCTCCCTCCTCTTCTAATGACCCAGCATTTGTTAATAAATAAACAAAGCAATATACTATACTTTGCTTAACTTACTAAATTTTGTCTAGCTTACTAAACTTTAATGCATATGATACATTTTTCTCCATATTCTTATAGAAGAAACCATTGGTGAAACATAGCAGAACCTTCACATCAAAAGTGTATTTGGAGACTCAAACCCATGGGCATGGGAAATGAAAACAACAGTAAATAAATTAGACTACATCAAACTAAAAAACTTCTACATATCAAAAGCAAATTACACAGGATAACCAGGCAACTCAGTAAAGGGGAGAAGATAATTACACATCATGCATGTGACAAGTGACTGATATCTAAAAACTGATAATGGTACAGCTCAACAAAAGAAAGCAAACAAAATAAAGGGAGCTCCCAGATAAGCACACATGGTAAAATAAGCAAAGACCCCTGAAAGAACCCAAGTTCAAGTCCCCGCTCCCTACCTACAGCACGGTCACTTCAATAGCAGTGAGACAAGTCTGCAGGTGTCTTTCTTTCTCTTTCCCTCTCTAGCTCCTTCTCCCATCTCACTTCCTCTCCATCCTAGCAAATAAAATAAGGTGGAAAAAAAGGAAAAATTGGCTGCCGGGAACAGTGGATTCATAGTATGAAAACCCTTGTGGCAAAAAAAAAAAATTTTTTTAAAGCGGGGAAATGAACAGTTATCTTAAGAAGAGATACTCATGGCCCCAGGCATATGAAGAAATGCTCTACCGCATTTATCATTACAGAAATGCAAATTAGAACTACACTGAGATTTCATTTCATAGCTATGAAAATGGTCTGCCTCAACAAAACAGGAAATGGCAGGTGTTGGAGAGGTTGTGGAGAAAACAGGAGTCTGCTACAATGCTGGTGGGAATGGAAACTGATGCAGCCCCTTTGGAAGACTGTATGGAGAGTCCTTAAACAAATAAAAATGCAATTACCTTATGATCTTGCAATAGCACTCTTAAGCATTCATCCAAAGAACACTGAAATACTAATTCAAAGGGACATATGCACCCCTATATTCATAGCTGCATTACTCACAATAGCCAAAGAATGGAAGCAGCCTAAATTTCCATGGACAGATGACTGGCTAAAGAAGTTATAGGATATATACTCCATGGAATACTACTCTGAAATCAAAAGGATGACACTGTGTTTTGGAAACAATATTCATGGAACCGGAGGTAATTATGCCTAGTGAAATAAGTAAAGAAATAAAGACCACAACCATATGATTTCACTCATACGTGAAATCTAGAGAACCAATACAAATGAAATTGTGAAAGTAAAAATCTGAAGCGAACTATTTCTAAGACTTGTAAGAACTCTGATTGTTATCTTTGGGAGGTGGAAGAGTAGGGATCAGACATAGAACTTTAATGATGGGTGTGGTATGGAACTATACACTGTAATCTCACAATCTTGTAACCCACTATTAATGACAAATAAAAAATGGCAATGCTCCTAGCCCACCTACATGCTTGCTATCAGGCTCAGGCAAAAATTAGTAAAGTCACAGGTCCCTTGGAATATATCTAAAATAGACATCCTAACTCCTTCCAACATGAAGGCCCCAAATATCACCTGCTCCTGATTATTAAACAATTTGTTCTACTTTATATCTTAGCACTTTTTAGCCACCAAGTTGCAGATGCTACCATGTTACCTGTGGGTCTCAGGTAAAAATTAGTAAAGTCATGGGCCCCTGGAATAAACCGAAAATAGACTTCCTAGCTTTTATCAAAATGGAGAACAAAAATCTCATCTGCTATATTCTTAGCTTTAGGTCCCTGATTATTAAACACGTTGTTCTGCTTTATATCTTAATAGCTTTCAGCCACCAAATTGCTGTTGCTACCATGATGCCAAACTGACATCCTTGGGCAGTTGACCTCACCAGTAAGTAATGGAACCCTACCTCCCCAGAGACCTACCCAACTAGGGAAAGACAGGAACAGGCTGGGTACCAGTCGACCTGCTAATGCTTCTTCTTCTTCTAGCGTTTGCCCTTCGTCCGTAGCCAGTCAACAGCGTCAGGTTGAAAGGTGTCAGGAGCTGCTTGTTGCTGGCTTTGAAAGTGACTGGGATCCATGTGGATTCAGTCGGCTAAGAAGGATCGTCAGTTTCCCCAATGAATGGGTACTCACGGGATGCACCACGAGAAGGTCGATCCAATGCATCCCTGCTAATGCTCATGTCCAGTGGAGAAGCAATTACAGAAGCCAGACCTTCCACCTTCTGCACCCCATAAAGAATTTTGGTTCACACTACCAGAGGGAAAAATATAGGGGAAGATGACTACAGGGCTCTGAACGCCAATTCCATCAGGACCTAGAAAGAGAAGAAGAGAAAAAAAGAGAAAAAAAAGGGGGGCACTCAGTAGTAAGCGTGACTTAGAAAGGAAGAGAAGGCAGAACCATAGGAAAAACTGGGTATATATATACATATTTATAGAAATAGTAGTCAACCCATATCTAAGATTTTGGGAGAACTAATGCAGATTCCAGTGAAAGGAATGGGGACACAAAACTCTGGTGGTGGGAAAGGTATGGAACTATACCCTTAATCTTCTAATTTTATAAATCAATATTAAATCACTAACAAAAATTCTAAAAGAATATTTCTTTTTTGATAAAAGGTGTGAGAGAGTAAGGAAGAGAGACAGAGAGACCTGCAGTATTGCCCCCAACTCATGAAGCTTCTCTCCTGCAGGTGGAGGCCAGGGGCTTGAACCTGGGTCCCCCAACACGGCAGCATATGCTCTGAGTTTGTGAGCTGCCCGCGGCTCCGAAGTCCAGTTTTATTTAAGTACAGTACTCACGAATTATCTCATACCTCAGGACACTTCTTGCTAACAGATGCACGAAACAAGCTTGCTGTTCAAATGCTGCGTGCAGCTCCCTGAGATCCTAAGAGCTCTGCGGCGCTGCCTGTTTCCACAGTTCTGAGTGCACAAGGCCATGCACGAGGCCATCGTGGCTGCCTACGCAGACCACTGCTGGCTACAGAATATAAAGTGGGACAAAAAGCAAACGTAAATCAGCTTGCGCTTTCCATCTCTGACATAGATCCACTGAAGTTGTTTTCTTTTTTTCTCTGTTATTCTAAGAGGGCACTGTTGTTGGTCTTATGTAAAAGTGAAATGGCTTAACTAGAATTCTGTAAGGAAATTTTATTTTACCTATTTCATATGAGATAGTTTAACTTGAGACCAACAGAAAAAAGCAGACTGACTGACTCAGGCTCCTGTGCTAAATATGAATATATGTGGGCCTTATCTCAGATCAATGGGGTAAACAGTTAATGCTCTTTATGTACTTTTTTCATATTTGGGAGCTACTCTCTGCATTAATCCAGCTTTCTCAACTGTGATGCCATCTTCCCAGATAATACTTTTAGTCCACCTGCATGTTAGCTATCAGGCTCAGGCAAAAATTACTAAAGTCATGGGCCACCTGGAATATATCTTAAATAGACTTCCTAGCTTCTTCCCACATGGAGACCCCTAGTTTCATCTGCTATACTTTTATCTTTAACTTCCTGATTACTAAACAATTTGTCCTGCTTTATATCCTACCACCTTTCAGCCACTAAGTTGCAGGTATTACCATGACACCATTCTGACTTCCCTGGGCAGACGACCTTACCAATGTGTCCTTGAACCTCACCTCCCTAGAGTCCTACCCCATTAGGGGAAGATACAAGCAGGCTGGGAGTATGGATAGTCCTGTCAATGTCCATGTTCAGCGGAGAAGCAGTTACAGAATCCAGACCTCCCACCTTATGCACCCCATAAAGAATTTTGGTCCATACTCCCAGAGGGATAAAGAATAGGGAACCAAGAGTCAGGCGGTAGCGCAGCAGGTTAAGCGCACGTGGCTGCAAAGTGCAAGGACCCCTGTGAGGATCCAGGTTGGAGCCTCCGGATCCTCACCTGCAGGGGAGTCACTTCACAGGTGGTGAAGCAAGTCTGCAGGTGTCTGTCTTTCTCTCCCCCTCTCTGTCTTCCCCTCCTCTCTCCATTTCTCTCTGTCCTATTCAACAATGACGATATCAACAGCAATAATAATTACAACAACAATAAAAACAACAAGGACAACAAAAAGGAAAAATAAAAGAATAGGGAACCTCCCAATGGAGGGGATAGGACATGGAACACTGGTGGTGGGAACTGTGTAGAATTGTATCCCTGTTATCTGACAATCTTGTTAATCATTATTAAATTACTAATAATAAATTAGGGGGAAAAAAGCACCATTTTGATGCCCAAGATAGCAGGGATCAAGTCTGGAGACTCAGGCCTGTGAATTCAACACTCTACCAGTTGAGCTAGTTTACCAGCTGCTTAATGTGAACTTTTGAAAAGCAGGGGAATGGGCTGGGTAGTGGCACACCTGATTAAGGGCACATTACACAAAGACCAAGGTTCAAGTGTCCAGTTTCTGCCTGCCAGGGGGAAGCTTCATCAGCAGTGAAGCAATGTCATAGGCATTTCTCTCTGTCTCTACCTCTCTACCTCCCTCCCCTTTCATTTCTCTCTACTCTATTAAATAAAGTTTAAAAAAATGTTTTACACCAAAGATTTAAACAAGAAGAAAAGTAGGGGATACCTGTGTAGTCCCAGAAGGATTTGCTGATGCATTACTGTGAGACATGAAAGAGGTGACATGCATGGTAACTGATGGGACATGAAGAATCAAGAAAGATTTCAGGGCTGGAAAAAAAAAAAAACTCACTTAGATACTTCCATGTTTTGCCATATGCCCAACCCAGGTTCAAGACCAGCCCCCACAGTATTGAGGGAAGCTTCAGAGTTGTGGTTTCTGTTCATCTCTTTCTCTGCCTATCTGTATCTCTTTTTTTGGCCTGAAAAAGTCAGCCAAGAGCATTGAAGCCCCAGAGGAAGAAAGAAACAAGGGGGGGGGGTGATTTTTAATGTCATGGTAAAACATTTTTTTATTGGAAGGTTAATGATTTACAGTATGATTGTAGCCATATGGGCACATCAAAATCTCATTACTTTTTTTAATATCTCCCAACCTCTCCCTCCTCAGAGTCCTTGGTGCAGTCCATCCTGCCCAGTACAAGGTTTGCTTTGTGTTTTCCTTTTCTGGTTTATTTCTTAAGTTCCACTTATAAGTGAAATCATCTGGTATGTGTCCTTCTCTCTTTGACTTATCTCACCTAACATAATACCTTCAAGTTCCATCCAGGATAAAGCAAAGGAGATGACTTCATCATTTTGACAGTCAAGTAGTAGTAGTCCATTGTGTCTCTATACCACAACTTTTTAGCCAATTGTCAGTCACTGGACATATGGGTTGTTACCAAGTTTACAAATTCTGCTGCTAACAGAGGTGTGCATAGATCTCTTTGGATAGATGTATTTGCTTCCCTTGGATGTAACCCCAGGAGAGGAATTTCTGAATCATAGGGTAGGTCCATCTCTGTTCAGTTAACTCTCCAGACTATTTTCCACAGGGGCTGGAACAATTTGTATTCTCACCAGCAATGAAGAAAGGTTTCTTTTTCTCCACATCCACACCAACATGTGTTATTATTATTGTTTCATATATATATATATATATATATATATATATATATATATATATACACACACACACACATATATATAGTATGAAATTCTCACAGGTGACAAAGTAGTATCTCATTGCTGTCTTTATTTGCATTTCTCTGACAATTTATTACTTGAAGTATTTTTTCATGTCTGTTGACCTTTTGGATCTCTTCTTTGGTGAAGATTCTTTCCATATTCTCTCTCCACTTTTAGATGGGATTGTTTGCTTTGTTGCTGAGCTTGGTGAATTCTCTATAGTTTTTCATTATTGTCCCTTTTTCTGATGTGTAGCATTTAAAGTTTTTTTTTTTTTTTTTTTTGCTTCCAGAGTTATCACTGGGTGAGATGAGCGCTCAGTGCCTGTATTACTAATCTACCATTCCTGTGGCCATTTTTTTTTTTGATAGGACAGAAAGAAATTGAGAGGGGAGAGGAAGATAGAGGGAGAGAGAAAGACCCCTACAGACTTGCTTCACCGCTTGTGAAGTGACCCCTCTGCAGGTGGGGAACTGGGGGCTTGAACCCACATTTTTAAAATTTATTTATTTTACCTCCAGGGTTATTTCTGGGGCTTGGTAACTGCACTACGAATCCAATGCTCCTGGAAGCCATTACCCTTGTTGTTGTTGTTGTTATTGTTGCCATTGATGTTGTTGTTGGATAGGACAGAGAGATATCGAGAGAGGAGGGAACACAGAGAGGAGGAGAGAAGGACAGACATCTGCAGACCTGCTTCACCGCTTGTGAAGCGATCCCCCTGTAGGTGGGAATATGGGGCTTCAAACCCGGTTCCTTACCCGATCCTTGCGCTTCTCTCCATGTGCGTTAACCTGCTGCGCTACCACCAGACCCCCTCTAACCAGCATTTAAAGATCTTCTCCCACTCTGTGGGGAATCTCTTCATTCAGTCTTGTTTCAAAAGTTTACATTGAAGAGTTCTTCCAACATTTTCCTCTAAATATGTGATAGTTTCTGGTCTTATTATCTAAGCATATTTTAAAATTATAGTAATAATGGAGCAACTGGAGGAGGATGAATGTTAATGATGGAAAGAGGACAGAACTATGAGACCCATATCCTAGGGGAGATACAATGAATGAGACTGTGTGTCTAAGTAGAATGATGGCCCTTTCCTAGGATAATGGACATTCAAAATTATAATATAATGAGATAAATAGATACAGGTTCATATATACAAGTTGTCTTTAAAAATTTGTATTAATAGACTATATTATTATAATTGCATTAAATTATAATTAATGCTCTCAGTATTTTTTCAATTTTATCAATCCACTTTTTTTGAACATTTAAATTGTTTCCTATCTTCATTCACTGGTATAAACAATTTTTAACCTCTAGTTATCTGATAGCACACTCCTTGCTGGTCATCCTGAACCATTCCTCAGCATGCAGAGATCTTGCCAAGGGTTAATATCTCCTTCTAAAACTGGAACTTTAGTTTATCATCTACTTAGGTCTGTCTGCTTCTAAAGCAAGCCCTTTCCATTGAGTTTTCTTTCTTACAAGACCCTATCGACTGCCACTAGCCTTTCCCAAGCTTTTCCAGGCAAAACAGCAGAGCAACTCACCTAGAGTTCACTGTAAGCCAAAACTTCAGGCTCCTTAGAGCCAAGGCCAGAACCTTCCAGTTTTAGCCACAATCTTTCCTTTAGAATACCTGTCTAGGATTATTAGGGAGATAATGGTTATGCAAAAGATTTTCATGCCTGAGGCTCTGAGGTCCCAGGTTCAATCCATAAACCAACTAAGCAGTGTTCTGGTCTGTTTCTCTCTCCCTCTCTGTGAAAGAAAGAAAGAAAGAAAGAAAGAAAGAAAGAAAGAAAGAAAGAAAGAAAGAAAGAAAGAAAGGAAGGAAGGAAGGAAGGAAGGAAGGAAAAGAAAGAGAGAAAGAAAGAAAGGGAGAGAAAGAAAGAGAGAAAGAAAGAAACTGTCAGGAGTCGGGTGGTAGTGCAGCGGGTAAAGCTCACATGGCACAAGGCTCAAGGACCCATGTAAGGATCCTGGTTTGAGCCCCCGGTTCCCCACCTGCAGGGGAGTCACTTTACAGGCAGTGAAGCAGGTCTGCAGGTGTCTGTCTTTCTCCCTCTCTTGTCTTCCCCTCCTCTCTCCATTTCTCTCTGTCCTATCCAACAACAACGACACAAATAACAACAACAATACAAAACAACAAGAGCCCGGCAAAAACCAACAAGCAACAAAAGGGAATAAATAAATAACATATTAAAAATTAAAAAAAAGAAACTGTCACACAGGTACCCTACTAACCTCCTAATTCACTTTATCATTTCTATCCATTTTCCTTTATGTCCTATGTCCAGGTGTCCTTACTTAACTACATATGCTGAGATTTTATCCACTGCTAAATTCCTGACTCAGATGATAGTTCCTTCAGGAAGTTTTACTTGTGTTAGACTTGCCCACCTTGCAACTCCTAGAGCTCTTCATCTGTTCCTGTCTTATGAACCTTAATTTTTTTTTTTTGGTATTAGCTTCTGCTTTTTATTATTTTTTATTTATAAAAAGGAAACATTGACTAAACCATAGAATAAGAGGGGTACAACTCCACACAATTCCCACCATCAGAACTCTGTATCCCATCCCCTCCCTGATAGCTTTCCTATTCCTTATCCCTCTGGGAGTATGGACCCAGGGTCATTATGGGGTGCAGAAGGTTGAAGGTCTGGCTTCTGTAACTGTTTCTCCACTGAACATGGGCGTTGGCAGGTCGATCCGTACTACCAGCTTGTCTTTCTCTTTCTCTAGTGGGGAAGGGCTCTGGGGAAACGGAGCTCCAGGACACATTGGTGGGGTTGTCTGTCCAGGGAAGTCTGGACTAGACAGCTAGTAGGCCTATTTTAGTTATATTTCAAAGGCCCGTGACTACACTAGTTTTTTTTTCCCCCTGAGCCAGAAATATTTATTATTATTATTTATTTATTTTTCCCTTTTGTTGCCCTTGTTATTTTATTGTTGTTGTAGTATTATTGTTGTTGTTGATGTCATCATTGTTGGATAGGACAGAGAGAAATGGAGAGAGGAGGGGAAGAGAGAGGGGGGAGAGAAAGATAGACACCTGCAGACCTGCTTTACCGCCTGTGAAGCAACCACCCTGCAGGTGGGGAGCCGGGGGCTCAAACTGGATCCTTACACCTGGTCCTTGCACTTTGCGCCACATACACTTAACCCACTGTGCTACTGCCTGACCCCCTGAGCCTGACATTTGATATTCAGGTGGATCCTAGTTATTGTCTGGGGAGATGATGTCATGGCTGGAAAAAGCTGAATCAGGGAAGAGAGTAGCTTCCAAATATGGGAAAGGTGTATAAATAATTGTTGACTGTAAACCCCATCTATTTGATGTGATCTGGGGCCCATATTCAGCTTAGGAGCTTATGTGACCTCTGTCTCTCCATAGATCTGAGCTCACATTCTGTGGTCATGAGTAGGAACATCCCAATTTCAGGATCCAGCTTGCTTGCGTGGAGCATAGAGTATGTTGTCCACCCTCCCTTCAGAGGATGGAACATTCTCTACCATTCTTGATCCATGTTGAGGGCAAGTTCCTTTTGGGGCCCACAAAGGGGTCTATTGTGTTTTTCCAGATAGAGATGACTAGTAATATTGAGGAGGGGGATTAATTCAAGGTCTAGGCCCATCATGTCTATTTGGAAATCTCAGGACTTCCTGACTAGGGCCCCAGCTGATGGGGTGGCCTGATCGTGACTAAAGAGTCATCATTAAATTTGCCAGTCTCTTGCCCTTATTCAGCTTTTGCAGTCCTTGCTTTGATAAGGTTAGCTTTGGAATGAGTGAGAGAAATGTAATGGGAAGTAGGTGAGGAGGGTATCTTAGTCTAAGTAAACACTATTTCATTATGAACTTTATACTGACTCACTGCAGACTCTTGTGTACTTTTGCTTTCAGGTATGTATTTTGCCCTAATTTATAGATACATGTGAACATATGCTCTATCTCATGAGACCGGGTCTACATCTAGGTTTTGGGAGTTTGTTAGGAAGTGAACCTCCTGTAATGGAATTAGAGAATCCTATGAAAGGAAAGGTCTTACCCAAGTAATGAGGCTGAAGGGTTGACAATCCATGCCTGACGTCTTTGGACAGTCTGAAGTGAAGCATGATGAGGTGGTACTCGTTGCGTTGATTAAGTGTGGGATCAGCGGATGCAATATCATTTGGTATGAATTGAGAGAAGCATGCAGGAACACTAGCCCCACCCTAGAGGTTCCAGGACTGGGGGAAATATAGGCTCTATAGAGGAAGTGGGAGGTTCCAGCTATCTTAGGTTTAAGAAGACTAAATAGATAGTTACTGCTATAATCACATTATTTGGCAATTGAGTTAACTTTGAAAAATCCCTTTGTTAGGATCTGCTGTATCATACACAACATCACCATAATGTATGTCCTTTGACATTATTTGTATATAGCTGTGCCACTGGTTGCTTCTGTTCTCCCTGGTCTAAGCTTTTAAGAGAGTCAATATATCAGACTCAGCCTATGGTCTGTGCATTAAAAAAAAGTTTAAGACATTCAATCAATTTTCCCTCTCTCATATTAATTAAATGGTGACTTATATGACTAAAACTTAATAGGAGTGTCCATAGACACCATTCCCACCATCAAAAGACTGTGAACGTTAAAGGAACCTTAAATCTTACCATTAGTTGCCATCTTGTTTAGAGGCCATTATATATCATCTTATCTCTTCTCTCATCATGTCAGACTATAAACTCCTACAGAAGGAGTGATTTTTCTAATGAACTTATACTATGTTATTTGTTGGATAGTATGCCAGCTCCCCCTGGCTTCTGCTTAACCATATGCCTATATAGGGATAGATTTAATCCCATTCAAAGCTTTGGTCTATTTACATAAATCACTTTTACATTTACATAAAGCACTCCAGGGCATTGGTGGTTCAGTGATAGGATTCTCGCCTGCTCTGCCCCCTCCTTGTCACACTCTGATTTTCACCAGTCACTTTTCTCTCCACCCTCTCTATGTCACATCCTGTTTCCACCCTACTTGGCAAGTATATATAAAGACAGCATTGTAAGTTTTAGGGTACTTGAGTTTAGCTTAGCTCGTCTTAGATTGTGCTGTGTCCTGCATGAATAAAGAGATACTGCCTACAGCTCAACCATGAGTCCCTGGTCGTCTGTTACCCGCCCATGAAGCCAGCCCGGCAAAAACAACATAGCCCGTCGAAAACAACAGTTATTTAAACCTTAGAGCCTATTCTTACTGGCATGGCTACATAGAGCTGTCCCTAAGTACTTCAGAATCTCCAAGTCTCTGTCTGTCTACCACTCCTGTTGTCAGCCACTCAGTTCCCCTAACTCACTTCCAGTTTGTCCCCTTAAAGTCCATACTTTAGGTTTCCGATAATTATTTCTCTCTTATTTCTTTCAGATACCCCTATTGAGTAAGTCAGGTAATCATACCAGAGGTATCTGGATTTAAGAGACACTCCACAGAGCATAACATAAATAGGCTTCTAGTAATGAAATTTTAGTCACCATGACAGGAGATGAAGGGGAACACTTGTCTAATTGTTGATTCTCTATAACCAGACTTTCTGCAAGAGTAGGAGTTATTGTGAGAAGTTCATATCACTGCCTTCCAACACCAACCTGACCCAGGAACTGAGAAAACATCATCTCATAGCTAATGTCTGTTAACAAGACATCTTGGGATGAGCCAGATTCCTCTGCTGGTACCAATTTCAAGCTGTATAACTGCAGCTCTCAAGATAATGCCCCTCAAAGGTTAAAGGATAAATAAATAAATAAATAAATTTTAAAAAGGCCCTGCTCCAACTAGATGACCAGAAGCCAAGAGCAGAGCCAGGAAACCATCAGGATGTCAGCAACTGCCCATCTGCCTCTCTGAACCTTGTCCCCAAGAGCAGACTTCAAACAGTACTAGCTAAGTTTTCTGAGGTTGGGAAGAGTTAAGGGAAACAGGTTGGGAGATGCCTGTCGACATTACCCCTAACAGCTTAGTCCAAAGGTTCCTGGGTGTTGGGATATTATACAGATGTGGTTGAGTTAAGCAGGACCCACAAACCACCATATTTCCATGTGAGTATTATTATTTACATATTAATCTTCTGCCTTGTTTTAAAAATGACTTCTCTGCCACCACATTATCCCCTCAGGATATTGCCCATTCCCACCAGCTAAAAACTATAGCAACCATAACTAAAGAAGTTCCCAGAATGCCTTTTCTTTTCTCTACACTCTTCCAGAGCCAATTCTGTCCCGACTTGCCACTTCCGTTTTTACCCTATAAAGCCCGCTGCTGTTCCTGGTTTCTCCCTTTCTTTTCTCTCCCTTGTCCCAACCTGGAGAATGGCTGGCGTGCAGAGTGGGAGGCAGCTATTGAGGTTTGTCACCACACTGCCTAACCCACTGTGCTCATGCCTGACTCTGGGGCCCTGCATCAATAAAGAATTGTATTACCATGCCACCACTGGGATCCTTTAGCCAGTCCTTGTACTTAACTCGCTGTGCTACCACCTGACTCCAAAAATTTTAGCACTTTGCTGCTTCATTTTTCCCACTTTAAAACTGCCTGCAGGGAACCAGGCAGTATGGCAGCAGGTTAAGCAGACATGGCGTAAAGCACAAGGACCAGCATAAGTATCCAGGTTCCAGCCCCCGGTTCCCCACCTGCAGGGGAGTTGATTCACAGGCAGTGAAGCAGGTCTGTAGGTGTCTATCTTTCTCTCCCCCTCTCTGTCTTCCCCTCCTCTCTCCATTTCTTTCTGTCCTATCCAACAATGATAACAACAACAACAGCAATAATAACTACAACAATAAAAAACAACAAGGTCAACAAAAGGGAAAATAAATAATAAATCAATTTAAAAAATGCTCCCAATATCAGTTTCCTTTTGCACTTCACATCAGTCTCAATTTTCTCAGATTTTTAGAACACACGATTCTGTCTTTGTTACTTAGCTAGTCCCATAGCCAGTCATCCTTGAGCACCTTTCTGATAATGTCCACATCTATGTTAGTAGCTCTCATACTGGCCCCTGCCAAGTCCTCTGCTTTGGACCTTTGTGAAAGGAAGCCACAGCAACTCAACCCTATACTTACTGTAGCAGCAGTATTATCACAGACCTTGTCACACTACTGAGTGTCTCCTATAAAATCCCTACAGAGAAAATTATTTGAGAATTTACTATTGCCTTCCCTGAAGAACTCGGCCTTAATTCTCTCTGATCATAAGGATTTTGTAACAGTTCATATTAGTTTTGGTTTGTAGCTGCCAAGAGCTCAACAATAGATTTGAGGGTCCATTAAGTTGGCTTTGTATGTGATACTAGTGCCCCTTCTGCTAGGGTTGTCTCTTTATGTCTAGAGCAATTCAATCTACTCTGGGTTCTTTGATTATTTCCACTTTTAGCTTCCTTGGGTGTAGGTTCCATCTGCTCTCATGTTGTCACTAGTGGGTCATTTGTAATCCCTGTAGGACAGTATCCCACACAAAGCCTTTCCATCCTCTCTACCCCCTTGCTCCTGGATCTTTTCATCTTGAATTCTATTCTTTTGGAAGATAATGTGACAATTTGTGGGGTTCTAATATCTGAGAAGGGAATACAAGCAGATAAATGGAAAGTTATTTGCCTGCCTCCTTTTAAAAAGTTGTTTTTTAACTGTTTGGTGTATTGCATCAAAGTAAAGAACTCTGGGTGTTAGGGAGGTGGGTCTTTCAGGTCTTGGTGCATAATGGTGGAGGAGGACCTAGGGTGGGGGTGAGAATGTTTTGCAGAAAACTAAGAAATTTTTAACCTGTACCAACAGCTGTATTTAATATAAACCATTAACCCCCCAACAGAAAAAAAGGTTTTATTTCTAGCAAATATACATGTCACCATAGTTTAAGAGATAATAGTTTTGCATGTCATATTTAAAAATAAAATAAAATTAGTAATCCTAGAATTCATTATTGTCTCACCGACTCCCAGGAAACTATTTCCATCATTTTGAGTTGACGGGGGGGGGGGTTGGCTTAAATTATTTCTGTGATTTATATTATTATATTATATATATTACTTTCTACTTCTTTTACTTTTAGGTATAACTGATTTGCCACCCAGTAAGATGAAAAATTGCATTTGTCACCACAATCACCTGCTCTCACCAACCAACATAACAATAATCTTTTCCCTCTAGTCTCTGTAATTTATATGGCAATTCTATTCAGATCAATTTTAGTTACATTATATTATGACTCTATCAGTACTACAGCTGAGTATACTACTAATATTCTTCCATGTTTCTTTTCTTACTTACTTACTTACTTTCTTTCTTTTTTCTTTCTTCTTTACCAGAGCACTGTTTAGCTCTGGTTTATGGTGGTGTGGGGGACTGAACCTCAGACATGAGAGTCTCTTTGTATAACCATTATGCTATTTAACCCTACCTTAATAGTCTTCCATTATAGCAAACCTTTTTGTTTCTGAATTTAATATTTATATTATTTTATTATTTGTTTTGCTTATTATACTGTTTGAACCCAAATATCCCCCCCCCATTCTGTATCTCTCCCATTAATACCTTCAAGTATATTCCTGATTTTATTTTTCTCCTCTTGATGAAACCTCTCCCGGAGACTTCTTACCTGATTGAGCCTCAATTAGATGACCCTTAGGTGCTATACAGCAACAGTGGGAAGTGCTAACAGCACAGGGAATGAACTGTTCTCTGAACTGGACAAGAACTGTGGCCATGCTAGATAGATCAGACAATGGGAGGCATATCTTAGGTAGAATACAGTCTCTTCTCAGCCGAGGCTCAGCAGGAAGGAAGCATGGGGAATACATATTACTCCCTCAGTTACTTTATGCTGATCTCCTGCCAGCATCTCTATTGGTTAATAGCAAATCAATTTAAATCATTTCTATTCAGAAAGACCCCAAATAATGGAGCCCATACAATGTACCTCCTAGGGCATTGAGAAGGAGCAGACTGAAGAAACAAACCAAAAATAACTAGAAAATCATGTCTTTCTCTTTTTGATTTACTGTTTGCTTAGAACCTATTCACTGGTCACTTTATGAGAATGGGCGCATGAAAGACAAGTTATGTAAGTGTTTATAAATGGAAAATAATTTTCTGTCTTAAAGTAAATTGATAGTTTGGGTGGTTACAGAATTTAAGTTTGGAAACAGTTTTTCTCCCTAGTCTCTTGTTCTCTAGATTCTGTTATTGCTATTGAGAAGTTCCCTGCTGTTCTAGTTCATCTTCTTTGTTCTTGAAATAACTATGAAGTATACAGGAAAGAAGTTACCATTGCTGTTTGACAAATGAGGGAGCTCAAGTTTATGAAGCTGAACAAGTTATCTGGGTCTTAGAATCTAAAAACCGATTTTTTTTTTTCCTTTGGTTCTTACTTTTTCCCATACTCCTTCCTTTCTCTCTCTCTCTTTCTTTTTTTTTTTTTGCTTCTGGAGTTATAGCTGGGGCTTGGTGACTACATTACCAATCCACTGCACCTGTGGCCATTATTTGATTTTTTTTTGGATAGGACAGAGAGAAATTGAGAGGGAGAGGTGAAAATAGAGATGGAGAGAGAAAGATAGATACCTGCAGACCTATTTCACAGCTGTGGCTTGACCACAGGTAGGGAACTGGGGGCTTGAACTGGGATTCTGGTGCAGGTCCTTGCCCTTCACACTATGTGTTTTCAACCCGGTAACCCACTCACCACACCAAATTTTTTTAATCACCCAGAATGGCATTAAGCCAATAGGATTGGATCCAGTTCTGATGAAGTGCCCGGATTAGACCATGATGGTCTACTTTAGGATCATCTCTGCAGGATTAAGAATCATAAGGTTTCTGGATTCCCCCAACCACCCCCCAAGAGATTTTGATTTTTAAGATCTTGATTCTAGACCAAAAATCTCTATTTTTAAATAGTTCCCTACATGATACTGATACATACCTTCATTAAGAGTCACTGCCATAGGTAGGTTGTCCTTGCAGTGATTTGAACAGGTTCTCTTAAAATTCAGACTGGGATAATCAAATACCACTTCCAAGAATGTTAACAATTTAACCATCCAGATAGCAATCACTGCCTCCCCCCAACCCCCAGTCTGCCACAGTATGAACTAACAGCTTTATCCCTTTTACTCTTTCTCCTGGCCCTCAGTGGACCTTGTGTCTGCCCTCGTTACCTCATCTGCCCACTCACATAGTGAAGACTCCCCTGCCACCTCCCTCCATTCTCTATTTGAGCTTGTGGGACTTCAGGGACTCAACATCCTGAAAAATTAAATTGAAAAATTTCCTCCCTGATAGCTTAGGATCTCTTGCGGAGCTTCACTCTCTTGGGAATCAGAGGGAAAGAATAATAAAGACCTCTGCTCACTATCTGATTGGCAGTCCTAAAAATGTTATCCCCAGATCTCAAGTGACCTTGTAGCTGGAAAACATAAATCCAAATACCTCTAGGTCAGAGAAGAAGCATCTTCACATCTTAGTGTAGGTAAGTGTGTCTGAATGCACAGTATTGTACTGTTGAGAAGACCTGTTTTATCTTTTAGTGATTTACAAGATTATAAGATAATAGGGGTATAATTCCACATCACTCCCACCACCAAAGTTCTAAACCCCCACTCCCTAAAAGTAACCACCAATTTTTCCCAAGGTAATAGATATGGATTTACTATATTTATATATTTTTCTTTTATCAAGTTCATGTGTTTCAGTTCTCTACATTCCACGTGAGTGAAATTGTCTCATAGTTGTCCTTCACTTCCTTACTTCACTAATCATAATCACTGCTAGTTCCATCCATTTAGTCCCAAAGGACACATTATAATTTTTTTTTCAACTTCTGAGTACTACTCCATAGAGTATATGCCCCCCCACCTGTATTTAAGACTCAGGTTAGCGACTTTCATTCCATTGTTAAAGACCTTTCCTCCTCCTAACTCTAAGTATTCCTCATAAAGCCCCCCTGGCCCCCTCCTGATATTTTAAAATTTTAATCAGGGGGTGGGGTGGGTGGTGGCGCACCTGGTTGAGTGCACATACTACAATGCACAAGGACCCAGGTTCAAGCTCCCGGTCCCCGCCTGTAGGGGTAAAGCTTCATAAATGGTGAAGCAGGGCTGCAGGTGTCTCTCTGTCTCTCTTCCTCTCTATCACCCCCTTTCCTCTTGATTTCTGGCTGTCTCTATCCAACAGATAAAGATGATAAAAAAATTTTTAATCAGGAAAATGAAAAGGCACATGTTGTTAAAATTTTCAGGGCTCTTGCCGGGCCGGCTAGCTTCACGGTGGTGAACAGAGACGCGGAGACAACGGCTGGGCAGGGAAGCTGTATTTCTTTATTCAGGAGGAACTATTCATAAACTAAGACAAACTAATCACCAAACAGAACTCTGCTGTCTCTTTGCGGCGGCGCAAGCACTCTCTCTTTTACTCTGGAACTCAGGAACCCTCTCCCTTACTCTCGAACTCAGAAACTCTCGCCCTCTCGCACTCTCGAACTCCGGAACTCAGGAACTCTGTCACTGGGGAACTCAGGAACTCTCGGACTCCGGAACCCTCTCCCAGGGTCCCTTGGGGCGGGGCCAAGCAGGCCCGCGAAATTAACAGGACTCATCCAATTCTCTTGGAGGGGGAGGGCTAGAACAAGCCAATGTAAAGCATACGACAATTCCCCCTTTTCTTTTTAACTAAATGACTATAGTATCAAGGGTGTGGGGTGAACAGAAACATATATAACCAAAACCAGCATGTTGCCAAGGGAAGGCCTGAGGGGGCCATATCTGAAAAAAAAAACATTTCTTGCCTCTGGGGGGCTACTTGCCTCGACGGGCATTTGCATGGGGGCGGGGAACGGCCTAGGGTCCCAAAGGCAGCTGGCTGCAACTTACTTACTATGAAACAAAACTTGTTATTAGCATATCTACTGCACGATCTAACATTTCTAATAGAGAAGGAATTTGAGACTTTTACATATCAACAACGTCTTTTAACCTTTTGTTACACCCATTCAAGATGGAGACACACCCTAGGTGTGGGCCGGAGAGGAAACCTCAGGCATGAGAATAATTAGCATAGCCATTGTGCGATCTACCATTTCTAATAGAGAAGGTAGTGTTTTACATATCAACAAGTCTATTTAACCTTTTGTTTAGACCAACTTAGTTGAAATATATTGATTGTTAACTAATTTTTACCTCAGACTTTAAATGTAAGTTAATTTTTATCTTTATGAGAATTACGTTGAAAACCTTTTTCATTTATCTTTGACTAGTAAGAATTTAGCCTTAAAGCTACTGTTTACCAAACTTTAAACATACACATAAACATAGTCATTAATACATGAGGAGAGAAACCTTTGTTACGAAGACATGTCATTTTAAACACGAATTTAAATCTATATTGTCTTAGTTGTTGGTGGGGGGGTTCACCATCCGGAGGTGGCTTCCCGTGCAGCTCCATTTCCGAGCAGCTCCACTTCTAGGAATTGCAGGTTGCGATCTCTGCACAAATCTCTGCATACTCCAGCTTGTCTGCCTTCAGACCGGACCGGCGGCTGGAGATCTCGTGTGCCCAGTTTTGGCAGGGAGCCCGGGGGGTCCGGGAGGCCCGGGATGGTTCCAGAATTCATAGAAAGAGGGCAGGCAGGCCATCTTTGTAGAAGGTGTGAGCCTAGGTGCCCAGGGGTGGCGGCCATGATAGAACGCCGTGGCCCTGCCCCATGGCCCTGCCATGTCTGCTGCCCTGTTCGCAGTGGCCGAGCAGCGTGGAGGGATCAAGCGTCCAGTGCCCTGCACCACGCGGTGGAGAGCCGGCTCCTGTGGGCTGGCCTCAGGCTCCAGCATGTTGGCATCGGGCTCCAGCATGTTGGCCTCAGGCTCCAGCATGTTGGCATCGGGCTCCAGCATGTTGGCATCGGGCTCCAGCATGTTGGCATCGGGCTCTTGCATGGTGGCGTAGGCCTCCTGCGGGCTGCGGGGCTGCGGGGTTGCTGGCGCGGTGCGCGGGGTTGTCTGGGCGCAGCCGGCTGGCTGGCTGTTCCACCAGGTGGAAACAGCAGCTCTGCGCCTCGCCTCCCGCCCGCTGGCTCTTCCCGCTGGCTGTTCTGAGTCCGCCCGAGCGAGTGGAAACCACAGAGTGGTCCAGACATAAATGTTCCAGAAACAGCAAAACAGTCTCGTGAAGAAAGAGCAGAGGCCTTTGGAGATCTCTTCACAAGCAGAAGAGAAGGCCATCGTACATAGGTAGCCAAATTGTCTTTACTTATCTGAGAGATGCGCAGGTCAGGTCCACGTGGGCGCCATTTGTTGTTAAAATTTCGGAGGCTCTGGCTGGGCTAGCTTCACGGGCGGGTAACAGAGACGACCAGACACACGGCTGGGTAGGGAAGCTGTATTTCTTTATTCAGAAACAACGATTCACAAACTAAGACAAACTAATCACCAAACAGAACTCTGCTGTCTCTTTGCGGCGGCGCAAGCACTCTTTCTTTTACTCTGGAACTCAGGAACCCTCTCCCTTACTCTCGAACTCAGAAACTCTCGCCCTCTCGCACTCTCGAACTCCGGAACTCAGGAACTCTGTCACTGGGGAACTCAGGAACTCTCGGACTCCGGAACCCTCTCCCAGGGTCCCTTGGGGCGGGGCCAAGCAGGCCCGCGAAATTAACAGGACTCATCCAATTCTCTTGGAGGGGGAGGGCTAGAACAAGCCAATGTAAAGCATACGTCACCCCCTTTCCTCTTGATTTCTGGCTGTCTCTATCCAACAGATAAAGATGATAAAAAAATTTTTTTTAATTTTTAATCAGGAAAATGAAAAGGCACATACTAGAGAAGGTCATGAGCCATTTGGGAAAAGATAGCTGATGCCCATTTTTATTCACTTCTAAGGCCCCACTGTCACTTCTTGTCTGTACGTGTTACACCTACACCTCTTATAACTTCTAGGTGTCCTTCCTTTTTTCTCTTCCCTCTCAGCTATTGGAAACAGTACCTGACTTCCTCACATATTTTTCAGACTCTCTTCCCTCTCAGTGATGGGGCAAAAGCAAAAGTTTCTGGTCACAAAAGTTCTGGGGCCCGGTGGAGCTGATATTCAGAACCCTCTGTTCATCTTCCGCTAGCATTTCCCCTCTATGACTATGGACCAATTTTTTTTTTTTTTTGCCTCCAGGGTTATTGCTGAGGCTCAGTGCCTGCACCATAAATCCACTGCTCCTGGAGACCTTTTTTTTTTTCTTTCCCTTTTGTTGCCTTTGTTGTTGTAGCCTTGTTGTGGTTATTACTGTCATTGCTGATGTCATTCATTGTTGGATAGAACAGAGAGAAATGGAGAGAAGAGAGGAAGACAGAGTGGGGGAGAGAAAGATAGACACCTACAGACCTGCTTCACTGCCTGTGAAGTGACACCCCTACAGGAGGGGAGCTGAGGCTCCAACCGGGATCCTTACACCGGTCCTTGTGCTTTACGCCATGTGTGCTTAACCTGCTGTGCTACCGTCCAACCCCCGGAACAAAAATTTTTGGGGGTACAGAAGGAAGGAGTTCTGACTTCTGTAATTCTTTCTATGCTAGACATGGACATTGGCCAGTCAATCCATACCCCCAGCCTGGAATAGAACAAAGAATGACAGGGGGAAAGAGAAGATAGCATATAATAAGTTTTAACATTTTCCTTAACCACTGAGAATAAGGGAAGACTAAGCCTATTTGGCAGACAGATGGGAGAGCCTACCAGAGATATCTTACTTAGTAAGGACATGGAAACCCCTACTGGGAAGGAACAAAAGTTTCCCTTAGCAAGGAGATAGGTGTGAGAATTTTCAAACAATAATCCAGTCCATTGGGGGGCAGGATGATTTTGGATATAGTGTGATGTCCTCGCCAGAATAGGTAGGTTTGTCCCTGAGTATTTACCTGCCACTTCCAGAGTTATCTTTTAAAGAATTCCTTCATTAGACATCATTTTGCTGGTTGCATAAATATGAAAATATCCAAGGCCAGCAAGGTTGTCCTGCACATGACCCTGGATCCAGCTTACCTCCCTCTAAGCTGGAGAAAGCTTTAGTGTTGTGGTAACTTACTTTTGCTTTGTCTCTGTTTCATTCTATCTGAAGGAAATTGTCTTGGAGTGGTGAAGTTCTGGTGATGACAAAAAATAAGCAATGAAACAAATAAATAAACAACAACAACAACAACAAAAACAACCTCTTCAGATATCCAGAGTGTAATGGCCTGGGGTGAGAATCTGATTTAAGTGTAGTTAATAAAGACTAAAGGAGAACGTGAGGTATCCTGGAACAAGAGGATACTAAACCAGCCTGATTCATTAATATATGTTTATTCAAGAAGTATTTTATTTAATAAATGCCATTTTGTTATATGTATTTTACAAATATTATCTTAATGTAATTCTCATAACATCCATATAAATTATTTCTGTTACCATTTGCATTTTGAGATTGAAAGAAAAAAAAAAAAAGCTAAGATGCAGAAAGCCTAACTTGCTCTAAAGCTGCACGTTAATTATGTGGTAGAGACACTTTTTTTTAGGACCAAACATTTATCAGTTATCAAATGAGACAAAATCCATGTCCTTGTCACATTTATTTACTACTGGTAGTTTTGGTCTGGACATTGACTCAAGAGCCAGTAATATTATGAGCAGAAACTGAAAATTCAAAACATGAAGTTTAGGAAATCAAAAGGTGAAGACTGGTAGCTAAGACCACAGAGCAGCAGAGGTTTCAGAAGCATAAAGATCATTGAAGGTAATAGAAAAAGTTGAGCTGGAGCTGAGTGGTGGCACACCTGGTTGAGTGTACACATTACAGTACGCAAGGACCCAGGTTCAAGCTCCTGGTCCCCATATGAAGGAGGAAAGTTTCATGAGTGGTGAATCAGTGCTGCAGGTGTCTCTATCTCTCTCCCTCTCGATTTCTGGATGTCTCTATCAAATAAATAAATAAATAAATAAATAAATATAATAAAATTAAAAAAGAAAAAGAAAAAAGTTGAGCTGGCAAAATAGCTCACTTGGATAATGGGCTTGCTTTGTTATGCAGGTGACCCAAGTTTGAGCCCAGACCCTACTGCAATGGAGGAAGTTTTCATGCTGTGTGGTTTTTCTCTCTCTCACCAAAAAAAAAAGTTAAGTGTCCCAAGAAGCATATTCCTATTGTCAGTCATATTCATTTCTTTGATGCACAGATTCTTCCTACATCACCAAAGGCCCAGCTCTAGAATTGTGATTTACATCCTTTTTTTTTTTTTCCTCTCTAGGGTTATTGCTGGGCTCAGTGCCTGTACCATGAATCCACCGCTCCTGGAGGCCATTTCCCCCCCCCCCCTTTTGTTGCTCTTGTTGTTGTAGCCTCGTTGTGGTTATTATTATTGCCATTGTTGATGTTGTTTGTTGTTGGATAGAACAAAGAGAAATGAAGAAAGGAGGGGAAGACAGAGATGGGGAGAGAAAGATAGACACCTGCAGACCTGCTTCACCACCTGTGAAGCGACTCCCCTGCAGGTGGGGAGCTGGGGGCTTGAAACAGGATCCTTATGCTGGTCCCTGCGCTTTGTGCCACATGCGCTTAACCCACTGCGCCACTGCCCGACCCCCGATTTACATCCTTTTATGACCAACATAAGCTTTGGTACCACCTGCAACTGAATATAGTGAATTTTTGTTCTTTGTAGTCTTAATTCTTCAACATTCAGACCTAGGGTGGTCTTTTACTTATTAAAGCAAAGGCTACAGGACTCAAAGACAGAAAATCCAAAATGCAACACATACAAGGTTTCCTTAGGAGGTTAAGACATAAATTGGCACAACTTAGGGAGAGGAGCATAAGGGTGGGAAGACAATTCATTCTACTTTAGAGCAATACAGGGATGACATTACTCAGTGGGGCCTTATCTAAGAATGGTTATAGCAGTTTAGGCCCAGCAATCCCTGACTTCATGCAGTAGTGGAGCTGGCAAGACACCACCGCATCCTACATAATATCCACACTAGTTTCTGGGAATGATATAGGCTAATTTTGGCATTATTCAATGAATGCAAAAGGAAAGCTGTGTTCTACAATCTGGAGAGCAGTGAAGCTGAGGAAATGAAATTCCTGGAGGTCCAGAGAAGAGACAGTTGAATAGCAGTCTCCAAGGAGGAGCCAAAAGGATTTTCCTGATAAGATTTGAGTTGCTCTTCAGGTATTCTTAGAAATGGCTGAGGGGAGATAATGTATCAGTTGCATACAGAATTTGCATGCAAGGAATCCCAAGTTCAATGGCCAGGTCTAAGCAGTGCTCTTGACAAAAAAATAAAAATAAGGGGGGCTGAGTGGTGGCACACCTGGTTAAGTGCACATGTTATAGTGCACAAGGACCGAGGTTCAAGCCCCTAGTCCCCACCTGCAGGGGGAAAGCTTCATGAGTGGTGAAGCAGGGCTACAAGTGTCTCTCTTTCTCCCTATCACCCCCTTCCCTCTCAATTTCTGGCTGTCTCTATCCAATATATAAATAAAGATAATAAAACATTTTAAATAAGTAAAAATTGAAAATAAGCATCCTCGCAGCACCTCATAGGAAATAACTGGGAAGTATTTGTTAGGACTCTAGAATAGTAAAATAGCATCTTATAGTTAAAATTGCTGTACTAGTATTTTTTAAATTTTTTCATTGAGAATCCATTTAAGCCTTCAAATTTATGGAATATAAGTAATTATTTTTCTTTGATTTTTCAATTGTCTTATCGTGGCCAATGCTATGTTCTACAAGGAAAGTCATATTCACTAAGGCTGTGCCAAGTCGCATTGATCCTCATTCTCACCTCTGCTGTGTCTCAGGAAGTCACATTCCAGAACAGCATAAACATTGGTACTGCCAGGGAATACTCAGCAGGAAGCTTCAGTAATTCTGATGGTGGCAGAAGGATTTCTTGGCTAGGGCTGGGTCATTGGAATGTGAGCCACTAAACAGGAGAATAGGCATTAGTTGTAGAACCATAAACACTCCAAGAGCTTTAAAAAAAAAGTCCGTCAACACTCCAAGAGCTTTAAAAAAAAAGTCCGTCAG
This sequence comes from Erinaceus europaeus, assembly GCF_950295315.1. Classification (NCBI taxonomy): domain Eukaryota; kingdom Metazoa; phylum Chordata; class Mammalia; order Eulipotyphla; family Erinaceidae; genus Erinaceus; species Erinaceus europaeus. The sequence goes on along the minus strand of NC_080171.1, from coordinate 41,769,880 downwards.
GGTGCTATCTCTGATGCCCTCACATCACAGATAGGAAAACTAATGAGAACTTTATGAGGCCCTTGGCTGGAATGTCACATGAACATGCTGTTTTCAATTACCAGTTTTACTAACTGTTGCTGTTCTCTCCAAAAAGAGTATCAACTTTGCCAGTCCCCTAAGTAAACTAGCCTTATCTCTCTCTCCTAGTTGAACAGAAAGATAACAGGGAAGCTTACTGTAGATCAGAAACACCAACCAAATTAAATGAACTGTGTGATAAAGAGTTCCAAGAAGTTTATAAAATTGAAGGTAAAGGTAAAGCTGCTGCTTCTAGTGATAGAAAAGACTAGTAATAATATTTTAAAAGTAGCATTTTCCAGGAGTCGGGCACAAAGTGCAAGGACCAGCTTAAGAATCCCAGTTTGAGCCCCAGGCTCCCCACGTGCAGCGAAGTCCCTTCACAAATGGTGAAGCAGGTCTACAGGTGTCTTTCTCTCCCCCTCTCTGTTTTCCCCTCCTTTCTCCATTTCTCTCTGTTCTATCCAACAATGACGACATCAATGATAACTACAACAATAAAACAACAAGGGCAACAACAGGGAATAAATATATTTTTTAAAAGTATCATCTTCGACTTTTTCAACTGAACAATATTCCAAGTGTTTTTTAACATATGCTCTTACTGAATGCTTACCATTACCCTCAATAGCTATTATTATTATTACCACTGTACTGACCGAAACCAAGGTTCAGATGTCAAGAAAGGCATGCCAAGTCACAAAAGTACTAAATATTAGAGGGAACATTTGCACCCTGGTTATTCTTTTTATTTATCTTTTGCTGCCCTTGTTTTTTTATTGTTGTAGTTATTATTGTTGTTGTTATTTATGCCATCATTGTTGGATAGGACAGAGAGAAATGGAGAAAGGAGGGGAAGACAGAGAGGGGGAGAGAAAGATAGACACCTGCAGACCTGCTTCATCACTTGTGAAGCGACCCCCCTGCAGGTGTGCTGGTTATTCTTTTCTACATTTTTTTTTTAGCTGTTGCTCAGTATTCTTTTTTATCTCAAAAGGAATGCAAGGTCAAGGGTGCAAGAGGTTTGGGGTGTTTCTAACTATAACTGATTGCTATTGCTGAGTTCTCTTTGTCCCCTGCCCACTCACACCCCCCCCCCCACTTCCTTGGAGTCCTCGAGGCATTTTCTATTGTCTGTGGATAAAATCTGATAAATCTTAAGTTTTAAAAGCATTAGCCTCTTATTCAGTGTGTGTGTGGTGGTGGTGGTGGTGGTGTTGTGATTGGGGGTGGGAATCCCTAGAGGCAGAAGGGGGCTTAGAGAGTCAGTCTTGAGGAAAATCAAGTCAACCACATTTCCTATCCTATTCATTTTCTAACCCATTTAAATGGGATTCTAATTGCATAAAACAACTAATTTTGTTCATTAGGGTTCAATTAAATTCATCTGAAACTCAGGATAATGGCATTGTTGAACAGCCATATTAAAGATGAAACATAATCTTGCTTGACTCCATTTCCTTTGACAAAATAAAGTTCAGCTACTAATGAGCTCACAAAACAAGGTCTCTTTTGTAAATGGCAACAAAGGGTGTAAATTTATGAACAAGTCTTCATTATCATTATCAATAGCCATTTCCTTTGTTATCAAAATATGCAGCTATTATTATGGGGTCCTTTTTCTCATTGTGGATTTGCGCTTTTTTTTTAACTTATTTTTTATTTAAGAAAGGATAAATTAACAAAACCATAGGGTAGGAGGGGTACAACTCCACACAATTCCCACCACCCAATCTCCATATTCCATCCCCTGCCCTGATAGCTTTCCCATTCTCTATCCCTCTGGGAGCATGGACCCAGGGTCATTGTGGGTTGCCGAAGGTGGAAGGTCTGGCTTCTGTAATTGCTTCACCGCTGAACACGGATGTTGACTGGTCGGTCCATACTCCCAGTCTGCCTCTCTCTTTCCCTAGTAGGGTGGGTCTCTGGGGAAGCAGAGCTCCAGGACACATTGGTGGGGTCCTCAGTCCAGGGAAGCCTGGCCGGCATCCTGATGGCATCTGGAATCTGGTGACTGAAAAGAGAGTTAACATACAAAGCCAAACAAATTGCTGAGCAATCATGGACCCAAAGGTTGGAATAGTGGAGAGGAAGTGTTAGGGGGGTACTCACTGCAAACTCTAGTGTACTTCTGCTTTCAGGTATATATTTTGCACTAGTTTATGGATACGTGGATTGCTTTTTAAGGAAAAGGGTGAAATAAATAGCTTCATAATCTTATCCCAGTGAAGTCACATAGTGAGAGACCACAAGTCTCCAAGCTTGGACACAGGGCATTCTATGCACTAAGCAGACAGTTCAATTTCCAGCCTTGTGCATCTCAGACAATTCCTCCCCTTGAGTCTACTTTTCTAATGCAGGGCAAACAATAGTCTCTCCCTCCCTAGGTGGCATATCACACCCCTTTTGTAGCATGAGTCTGCCTTGGTGACTGAGCCCCCGAGAGTGCCAGTGTCTTTCTATGGGCAGCCACCAGCATAGCACTAAGCTGCCCTTTTCCTTCTCAGAGCACTGTTGTATTCACAGCTAACTTCAGTTGGCAGAATATCTGTTCCTGGTCAGTAACAAGTGCAACTCTCAAGCCCAATGTTAATATAGTGTCCAGACCAAAGAGAAATGCCATCAGTTCATGGCCCAGCAAGAGCATAAGTCTGAATGACCTTCAGACAAGTTCAGTCAGGCTCCATTACATGCAGGAGATCCCAGTGAGTATGGGGAGGATTAAGGTCCTGTGCAATAGGTGGTGAGTAGGGATGGAGAGTAGATGTCCTCAATATACTATTCAACCTTGAGACTAGGTTCATTTTGTTTGAGTTCAGGATTTTTATTTATAAAAAGGAAACACTGACAAGAACCATAGGATAAGAGGGGTATAACTCCACACGATTCCCACCACAACTCCGTATCCAATCCCCTCCCCTGATAGCTTTCCTATTCTTTAATCCTCTGGGAGTATGGACCCAGGGTCATTGGGGGTGCAGAAGGTGGAAAGTCTGGTTTCTGTAATTGTTTCCCCACTGAACATGGGCATTGACAGGTCCATCCATACTCCTAGCCTGTCTCTCTCTTTCCCTAGTGGGGTAGGGCTCTGGGGAAGTGGGGCTCCAGGACATACTGGTGGGATTGTCTGCCCAGGGAAGTCCAGTTGGCATCACAGTAGCATCTGGAACCTGAAAGAAGAGTTAATATATAAACCCAAACAAATTGTTGACTAATCATGAACCTAGAGGCTGGATTAGTGCAGATGAAGAGTTGGGAGTCTCTGTTTTGTAGATAGTTAGTAGGTCTATTTTAGTTATATTCCAAAGGGCCCATGACTATACTAGCGTGTTTTTTTTAAATATATATATACAAGGAAACATTGACAAAACCATAGGATAAGAGGGGTATAACTCCACATAATTCCCACCACCAGAACCCTGTATCCCATCCCCTCCCCTGATAGCTTTCCTATTCTTTAACCATCTGGGAGTATGGACCCCAGGTCATTGTGGAATGCAGAAGGTGGAAGGTTGAGCCTGATATCTGATATGTAGGTGGACCCAAGTTATTGTCTGGGGAGGTGATGTCATGGCTTGAAAAAGGACCAGAAAGCTGGATCAGGGAAGAGAGTAGCTCCCTAATATGGGAAAGGTATATAAATATTGTTGACTATAAATCCCATCGATTAGATCTGATATGGGGTCCATATTCAGCTTAGGAGCCTCTGCATCCTTGTGAATTCAGAATTAAAAGAAAAAAAGTTAAAGGGTATTTTCATACCTAATAGATTTATCACCTACTACCCCACATGAATATTCTATAGTGATATGTTTGAATATTCACAGTAAGTGAGATAAAGAATATGGTTTATCAGTTCAGGTCAAGTCAGTTTTTGTTTCTAAATGATTCATGAGTCATGAAAAATCTCCTGGGAGCAAAAGGGGAGAAAAAAGGAAGAGGACTGGACCACCCATAATGTTCTTGAAGGGCGGGAAGTGCAGTGAACTGAGAGACTTGACCTACTTCTATCAAGTTCTTGGGACTCTTACTGACAAAGAGTGTGAAAGGCCCATTCTGAATTCTGGGCCAGGTAGTTATCTTTTCCCAAAGACCTGATGCCAAAAAGGTTTCTAGTAGTTGCTGCAGCCAAGGGTCACATTCTCCGTGGATTTCCAGACCCATCTTCAAAGGCAGTTCTGTGTCAGGTGTGGCTTCTCACTTTGTAGTCTGCCTTCTATAAAAGCAGCCACCACAATCACCATCCCAATCACAATCCTAACCAAGCTAATACAGGCAAGTTTCAATTTGACAAAATCTATACAACCTTCTCAAATGGTGGACCATACTAAATATTTTCTGAAAAATTATTTGTATTCAAGATTATAATCTCTTGAAAAATTCATGAGCATTAAAAATGATAATTTTAATCAATGCTATGATTTATCATGATAGAATGAGACTTTCCAACCAAACTAAATACCTTACTCTGGAATCAGACGATGGTGAAATCTGTGCAACCTTCCAAATACACTAAAAACCATTGTTCACTTCAAAAGGGTGAATTTCATGGCATATGGATTGTCAATTAAAAAATGACAGGAGAAAAGACACTCAGTTTCACTTCCATAACCACACACTAAACTTTATCAATATTTGGATTTCTCCTTTCAGGTTGCATACTCCCTAAGCAATTTTATCTATGATAGTTATTAAGTTTAGGGCTGGGCATAGCTCACATGGTAGAAAATACATTTTATTAAGTGAGAATCCTAGGATTTGAGCCCTAGCTCTACATGCAGTAAGGTTTATACTTCTACTGGGGCTTAGAGTCTGCACCATTTTATCACTCCTGGTGGCCTTTTTTTTTTTTTTTTTGAGAGAGAGATAAAGTTAAATAACTATAGCAATGCTCTACCATTCCTGAAGCTTCACCTTGCAAGTGGGGACCTGGGTATTTCACACATAGTAACATTAGTGCTCTACCAGGTGTGCCGGCTACCACCTGGATCCGAGTCCTACCTTATATACTCTACCCTCAGATTTCTATTGCTGATTTTGAGTCTTAGCTCCATTCTGCCAGTTAGTGGCTATCTTGGTTCCCTATTCATGTTGTAATATTATACATTTCCATATGTTTTGTGACATAAAACAATACACATTCATTTTCTTACCATTCTGGAGGTTCAAAATCTGAAATATCTTTCACTGGGATGAAGTAAAAAAAAAAAAAAAATCAGCAGGGCTTGTTCCTTGTGGAGACTTTATTGGAATGGCATCTTGCAGAAGGCATTTGAATTCCTTAGCTTCTAGCTTCTTCTTTCATCTTCACAGTAGATCACAACCCCACAGCTACCATCATTGTATCTGTCTCTGATCCTCCTACTGATGAGGACTCTTGTGATTTCTTTGGGCCTATCTAGATAAAACCTAGGTAATCTCTCCACTGGAGAATCCATAATAGCATTTATGAAGATCCTTTTGCCACATAAGGTAACGTAATTCTGGTAATTAGGCTGTGTACACCTTGGAGGGAAGGGGCAGCGTATATCAGTCTTTTGTAGTTATCATTTTTTAGATCCATTTTCTCCCTGGCAATGACTTCTTGACACCAACCACTTTTTTTTTTTTTTTGCCTTTGTTAATTTTTTTTTTATTGGGGTTGAGGATAATGTTCATTTTTATTGTTCTGGGAAAGTTTTTTTTTCTTTTTCTTGGAGCTGTTCTTACTGCCAAGTCTCTTCAGGCCCACTGCTGGGTGGCTCCTCAGTGAATATTTTCTTTTTCTTGGTAACAATCATTGTCTTTTCTTGATAAAAAAGAAAAAGCAGGGGGTCGGGCGGTGGCGCAGTGGGTTAAGCGCATGTGGCGCAAAGCGCAGTGACCGGCGTTAAGGATCCCGGTTCGAGCCCCCGGCTCCCCACCTGCAGGGGAATCGCTTCACAGGCGGTGAAGCAGGTCTGCAGGTGTCTGTCTTTCTCTCCCCTTCTCTGTCTTCCCCTCCTCTCTCCATTTCTCTCTGTCCTATCCAACAACGAATTGCGTCAACAAGGGCAATAATAATAACCACAACGAGGCTACAACAACAAGGGCAACAAAAGGGGGCAAAAATGGCCTCCAGGAGCGGTGGATTCATGGTGCAGGCACCGAGCCCAGCAATAACTCTGGAGGAGGAAAAGGAGAAAAAAAAAAAAGAAAAAGAAAAAGAAAAAACCCCAGGTTTCTCAGGAAAATGGAATGGAAGTACCATCTGTCTCCAAAACCAAGAAAAAGAAATCTTTTTTCCAAGGAGTTAGTTAATAGTGATCTTGAAGAAACAACCAGCACTGTTAATCTTCCTAAGAGGAAGAAGTCTCCCCAAGAGGAAACCAACCACTATCTTTAACCAACCTAGACCAATGAGTAGGAAGAAACTATTCTCTGGATAGCATCTTCAATTCTCTAACACTCTTTTCCTTTATAGCAAACTTGGAGAGTCACTTTCCTGAAACAATTCAATAAATTGCCTTTAGTGCAATTTTCCAACAGTGTTTATCTAATCAGAATTTCATCTTCATAAATGAAATATCCCTTTTCCTAAAATGAAACATTTTACCTCTGTTCTTAATCCCCTTCTCTTCTTTCAGGTTTCTTCTTCCTCTTTAATCTCACTAGGCCCTTTACTTAGCAATAATGGTAAAAACTTTTCCTGGGATAGAGGGAACAGACTTTGTTACCTCTCTGACCCTCCTAAGTATAATTAAAACAATGAACAAAATATAAAATCTTATGAGGACTGTGAAATGTTGAAAGAAGGAGAAGACTGGCTAGGGATTTTAGAAATTATACAATTATAGAGGGATGTGTTCTCTAGATTTTCTTTTTATTGTCCTTATATCCTGAAATTGGAACTTGAGAACCACTAATAGGCACAGGAAAAAAAAAATCAATAAAACCAATATCTAGGACCTAAAAAGGGATAGCATAGCAGGACAGCAAAGCTCTTTTATTGAGGGTTTGTTTTTAAAGATCCTTTTATTTATTATTAATAGTCTGTTACAAGATTATAAGATTACAATGTATAGTTCCACATTACACCTACCACCAAAGTTCAACATCCCCACCCTCCAACCTCCCAAAGATAACCACCATAGTTCTCACAAGTTTTAACAGTTTGCTTATTTGTTGGCAAATTCATGTAAATCAGACCTCTAGATTCCACATATGAGTATAACCATCTGGAAGTTGTCTTTCATCTCTTTACTTATTTTACTAAGCATAATCACCTCTAGTTCTTTTTTTTTTTTATTTAAGAAAGGATTAATTAACAAAACCATAAGGTAGGAGGGGTACAACTCCACACAATTCCCATCACCCAATCTCCATAACCCACCCCCTCCCATGATAGCTTTCTCATTCTCTATCCCTCTGGGAGCATGGACCCAGGGTCATTGAGGGTTGCAGAAGGTAGAAGGTCCGGCTTCTGTAATTGCTTCCCCGCTGAACATGGGTGTTGACTGGTCGATCCATACTCCCAGTCTGCCTCTCTCTTTCCCTAGTAGGGTGGGTCTCTGGGGAAGCTGAGCTCCAGGACACATTGGTGGGGTCTTCAATCCAGGGAAGCCTGGCCAGCATCCTAGTGGCATCTGGAACGCGAGTAATGAAGCTGAAGGGTTGTCATTCCACACGTGAAGTCTCTGGACACAGTCTGAGGTGAAGCATGTTGAGGTGGCAATCGTTGTGTTGGTTAGGTTGTGATCGGCGGACGCAATATCATTTGGTATGGATTGGGAGAGGCATACGGGAAAGTGGGCCCTATCCAAGGGTTCCAGGACTGGGGGAAGTAGGGGCTCTATAGTGGAGATGTGAGGTTCCTGCTGTCTTAGGGTTCAAGAAGATAATCGATAATTAATGTTATCATCACATTATTTGGTAATTGGGTTAACTTTGAAAAGTCCTTTTGTTATGGTTTGCTGTACAGTACCCAGTATCTTGTATATAGCTGTGCTATTGGATGCTTCTAATCTACTTGGTCTAGGCTTTTGAGAGAGTCCGCATATCAAATACACAGCCTATATATTAAAAAGATTCAGTTTGTCTTTTGAGAAACTTTGAGACATACAATTGATTTTCCCCCTCTCATATTAGTTAACTACTGATTTATATGTCTACATTTTGCTAGGAGTGTACATAAACACCATTCCCACCACCAAAAGACTGTGACCCATCCCTCCCACCCACTCCTAGCCCCCACTGGCCCAGGAAGCTGCATGTCTACCCCTCACCACAGGGTTTTTACTTTGGTGCCCAACTTAAAATTTGATCATCTTGGACAGAGCTAGAAGGAATTATGTTAAGTGAACTAAGTCAGAAAGATAAAGATGAGTATGGGATGATCCCACTCATCAACAGAAGTTGAGTAAGAAGATCTGAAAGGGAAACTAAAAGCAGGACCTGATCAAATCACCTCTAGTTCTATCCATTTTGTCCCAAAGGACACAATATAACCTTTCTTTTAATCACAGAGTAATATTCCATCAAAAATATATACCAAAACTCCTTTAGGAAATCATCTGTTGATGGGGATTTAGGTTGCTTCCACTCTTTGGGTATTGTGAATAATGCAACTATGAACATAGGAGTGCATATGCCCCTTCAAAATAGTGTTTGAGTGTCATTTGGAAAAATGGGTATAAAGAGTATATTGCTGGATAAGGTAATTCCATTTTTGTTTGTTTAAGGACTCTCCATAGAATCTTCCAAAGGAGCAGTTTGCATTCCCACTAGTAGTGAAACAGAGTTCCCTTTTCTTCACAACCTCTCCAACACCTGTCATTTCCTGGTTTGTTGAGGTTAGCCATTCTCTCAGGTGTGAGGTGGTAACTTTGTGTAGTTTTAATTTGCATTTCTCTAATGATAAGTATAGTATTTCTTCATGTGTCTGTGGGCCATGTGTATCTTTTTAAAAAACTGTCTATTTCTTGGGCCTACTTTTTTATTGAGCTATTTTTACCTTTTTTGGTAGATTTGATTATTGGATGCATGATGTACAAATATCTTCTCCCATTTACTGAATTGCCTGGTTATCCTTCTGTAGATTGCTTTTGATGTACAGAAGCTTCTTAGTTTCATTAATCCCATGTATTTACTCTTGTTTTCATTTTCCATGCCCAGGGAGTTGAGGATCCAAATGCATCTTTGATGTGAAAGTCCTGCAAAATTCCATAAACATTTTCTTCTATAAATTTTAGAGTTTCTGGCATAGTATCTAGATCTTTAACCCATCTTGATTTGACCTTGGTGTATGCTAGGTGGTGATCTAGTTCACTTTTGCTACATGTGGCTGTTCAATTTTCCCAGCAACATCTGTTGAAAAGACCTTCTTTAGGGAGGTTAAGTAGATACTTTACAGATGCATTCAATCTCCAGACCCCCAAAGTTTTACTCTCCTTCTTCTTCCTTCTCCCTCCCCAGAGTCCTTTGCTTTGGTATAATACACTGTGTCCAGTCCATATTTCACTTTGTGCTCTCCTTCCCCAAAGTTCTTTGCTTTGGTGCAATATACCATGTCCAATTCATGTTTCACTTTGTACTCTCCATCCCTATCCCTACTTTATTAAGCCCCATTAATAAGTAAGATCATTTGTTATTCATCCATCTTTTTGGCTTATCTCACTCAACATAATGTCCTCAAGTTTCATCCAAAAGGATACAAATTCATCATTTTTAACAGCTGAGTAGTATTCCACTGTGTATATATGCCACATTTTTTTTTATAGTCATTCATCTGATGTTGGACATCTGGGTCGCTTCCAGGTTCTGGCAATTACAAATTGCGCTGCTATGAACATAGGTATATACAGATCTCTTCTGATCTGTGTTTCTGTTTCCTTTGTGTAAATCCCCAGGAAAGGAATAGTAAATACTTTTAATAATCCTCTATCCCAGTCAGATGTAATGAATAGCCTCTACTTCTATGGTATGAATATAGAGTCAAAGTGGAAAGTCTGGGCTTTCATCCGTCTCCCATGACAGAAGTGGGATGAAGGTCCTGAGTAGGATTTCCCTCCCTCAAGCAAGCTGCCAGTGGAAAATGAATGATATTACATGATGAGGCATCTCTTACCTTTACAAATGGGAGATGGGAGGAGGATCTTGGGAAATATAGAGATAAAGGAATTGGTAGACCTGCAAAGGAACTTGCTGATCAATCTACATGTGAAACTGACCTACACTGACTCACTGAAAATTCTGAGAGCTGCTCTAAAGAATAGTACCCTGTCTGTAGAGTAGTCTCTGGATAGCACACAAATTAAGCAATAACCAGAGCGCTGGAATGGGGGAGATAGCAAAATGGGCATGCAAAAAGGCTCTCATGCCTGAGGCTATGAGGTTCTGATTCTGGCAACACTGGAGGCCTGATTTGAGCAGTAAAACAAAACAAAACAAGGGCTCCAAAAGCTAAACTGTCATTGGGATCACAGTCCACAAAAGAAGTCCGCCATCTGTATGTTTGAGGTCCCAGAGGCTGCAGACTCAATCCCCAGCAGAACCTTGTATCAGCCAGTGCTGAGCAGTGCTTCAGTTCTTTCTCCTTAGTCCCCGCAGGTCCCCCCTACCCCTCCCTCTCTGAAAAAAACTTGTGAACTAGTAAATGCTTGCTAAAAAGAAAGATTTAAACCAAATTTGAAGCACAGTACCCCAAATGTGCAGGTTATAATTTAATGAACTGTCATGCCAAGATAGAAGAAAATAACAACTGGAATGAGGAAAAACAACAGATACCAAACCAATATGAGTCAGATATAATTATACCAGGCTGGGTATACACAATAGATCTTCAATAATCACTGTCGTAGCTGTTCTTGATGAAGTCCTACTTCAAGGGAACCAGTACACGGAACATGGCATTTCTGAGCTGCCAGTCCACATGCTAAAGAAGGCAGGGTTCCTCAGAGTTCAGAAATCATTCTTTCTACCAGTCAATGTCACATGTCTCTACAAAGTCCTGGGGGAGAAAAAGTGTAACACATCCAGTGGCTGCATATCTAGATTTTTAGAAAGAGATTGTAGCATAATTGAATCTTGCAACCAACCAACCAACCAACATTTTCATATAATGAAAATGCCTCAGGACTGCTGGTTAGCTTCGTTTATGGGACTGATTAATATCTGAAATGGAGACTGTCTCATTTCAGCTCCCTTTTACTTAAAGGCAAAAAATAAAAGCACAATGGTATCTTGCAGAATATACTCTTCTCCTCCAATATGATTGCTCATGAGACCTCTAGGATATTTACCGTAACATAGGCATTTCAGTCTTGTTTCACATCAAATCTGCACAAGGAGAGGCAGATCTGTTCATTTTATACATACTTTTATATTTGGAGTCCTCATATTTTCACATATCATTGCCCAGTAACAATTTATAATGTATTCTGAAAAGTCATGTGGTATTCTAGCAGATATTTCTTCTCAGTTTCTCTCTAATATAACTAAACAAGAGCACCTTAATAAAAGTAAACTGACAAAGATCAGTTTTCATTTCAAACGCACATAAAGAATATAAAATGTTGTGAAATCCTCTAACTTATAGAGAAGGGCTCTGCAATTAGAAATTTATTAGAATTGTCACAGCTGGCATTTTTTAATACTAGAAGAGCTTCAACTGACTTCATACTACATATGCACACTAAAAATGCAGCTATTATAACACAAAAGAAATTAAAATTACAATTGAGATGTCACACAGTAAGTGGAAATACTTTAATAGTCTGTCTGGTCATAGAGCTAATAATGACTAATAATGACTTTATGAAGATTGCAGTGAAACAAGGTGTCTCTCTCAACAGCCAGAATGCATTTGTGGCTGGCGCTATTTTGTTAAGACTATCCAGAGCTGTACTTGGTTATAAGGACATTAGTTAAGTGAGACCATAAGAAACAGCTGTATTTGAGATCACATTTTTCTCCATGTGGCAGCCAATCAGAAACCATGCTGACAGGCAAGCTTGTACAAAAGGAATGATCCTATTTAGATTAATTCCTCTTAATGTGTTCCACAGGTCTATTTTCATGGCATAAAGCAGAATGAGCAGGTCAGTTCCATTCAAAACCCAGAGATAGAAAATGCATGGTATGGTTAGTCCCTGTTAAAAAACAAACAAACAAACAAAAAAAAAAAACAAGGGCAGTGGCCTCTTTCCTAGCTCAGAGTTCTGCCATGAGTCACTCTGGAAAAAGAGGAGTCAGCCAATGAGTGGTCTGGAGAACTATTTTAATTTTGGCTTTGTTTCAGTTCTTCATGCTCTACTCAGTAACCTGATACAATCATATTCCTTGCCATGAAACTATGAAAGGTCCTCCAATCTCTGGCACATACCACATTAACCAACCTCAACAGAGAAGACTGAAACAAGTTTGTAAGGATGGGTTTGATGCTGTTCTGTCTCTGCCACTGACATGAAATAACACACCTGGGCTAGCCCACACTAAAGTTAACACTGTCTAGTCAAGTGCAGCCTAGATTAGCTAACATACAAACTCATTTAAAGTTTCTTACAACCAGTCACTGAGATTTTGGAGACTAATATGTAGCGTAATTGCAGCCATGATTAAATGAAGCATCTCTAAGGACTGCGTGATTTGGGGTAAGTTCCTTTTCTGCCTGCCCTCCACACTCTTCATCTATAAACTGAGAAAAGGGGTGGGGAATATGCATGCCCCTTTGAACTTGAAAACAAGATGCCTGAGGGGAAAGAGGTCTAGACCCCAAGGGCTCAGATTCCTTCCAGGACAAGGGTGGGGAGAGGTAGGGGGAGAGAGATATATGAGGAAAACACTTCATCTGGCACCGTGGCAGGCAGAAGAGCCTTTATCCTTAATGGTATTGTCATCAGTGTGACAATATTTCCAGTTATGTGAAAAGGCCTGTGTGGCTGAAAAAGGGCCTGGAAATCCCTCGTTTATCTTTATAGTCAGATCCCAAATGAAACTTGTCTCCCTACTGATTTAGACCTAGACAAAAAACCAAGACAGAACCAGAGAAAAAGGAAATTTTTATTTTTAAACACCAGTACATGTTCAGGCTGTTCTAAAAATGAAAAATCATACTAGTTCAAAACTATGCATTAGAGCATATTTCTTTAAATAAGTCATATTTTTCTAATTTTCTAATCTTACAAACACACAATGAAAGAAACATTTTATAAATATCTACTAAGAATATGTATTATGAAAAAAAGTGTTCAAAAATAACAGTCCCACATCTCCCTCATTAAATATATAAAATTCCCATACAATTCATAAGAATTCTTTCTCAAGAGTCAAAAATTTCACAAAGACCAACAAACTCAGTTCTCATCAGACACAATCAAAAGTAACAGGGATATAAAAAAATGTAAAAGTTCTGTACAGGGAAATACAGATAGCACAAGGGTAAATCTCATTACCTTACATGCCATTTGTGTTTTAAAAAATGTTTTATAAAAACTGCTATTTAAAACAAACAAGTGAGAATCCATCCCTGACTGTGGAAAATATATAAATTATTCCCCATCTTCACCAACCCTGGGTATCAAGCTCCCACTACTGGTGTTGGGAGAGAAAAGTCTCTGTGTGTTTCGTTACTTGGGCATATGTGGACCCATTTCCTCTCTGGCAGTGGTTTTTTTGGCGGGCAAGTCACTATTTCCTTAGAAAAAAAATCTTTGGGTTAATAAAAGACAATTGCTCACAGGTGAAAGCAGAGTAGTGGATGACTCCAGATTGCTGTAATCAACTGACAGTATGTGTATTGTGTGGCTTTGGTGACCAATCTCTGAGAAGTATAATTTCCCACTGTCAGAGACATACTCCATCATCTACCCAAGTGAAACATATGGCACAGCCCTAAGGCTGTATTTTTATCTATCCTCTTCTGGCCAAACTTCTCTGTAGCATTGTAGACTATTGTCTCTTCTGACACTTCTTCTGGAAAGAGCTCTTCAAAAAAGTGCGGTACACTGGGTCATCCACATATTCGTTCTTAAATCTGGAACTCAGTACCCTTTGTCTCTTTTTCTCCCCTTGAATTATGTCTGCTCCATAAAATGTATCTTCAAATCGCATATCAGATGCTGTGGACTAAAAAGAGCTAGTGTTACACTGCAAAGGTAGATGGTATTTGACCACCACAAAAATGGACAGGGGACGGGGGGGGGGGGGTTGGAAATAGGGGCCAGATCTGGTCCGAGGAAGAAGGGCTCCATGAAGGCTTTGTAGACATAACACACACACACACACACACACACACACACACACACACACACACACACCCCTCAGCCCCATGCTTCCACTGAGCCTACTTTTTTCTACTTCCTTCAAGATCTCCAATTTATTCCCTCCTCTACTCCAAGGACTTTCCCTAACAACAGCATGAATAAAATCTCATTCATATCTCCCTTGCTCTTCATTTCCCTTCTGGTTCCTGAACAACTAGGTTTTTGATTAATTTGTCAACAATCAAATAGAGCACTGCTCAACTCTGGCTTATAGAAGTGCTGGTATTGAACCTGGAACCTCCAAGCCACAGAAGTAAAAGTATGTTTCAGAGGACTTAGTGGGGGTTGTATTGTTATATGGGAAACTGGGGAATGTTATGCATGTACAAACTATTGTACTTACTGTTGAATGTAAAACATTAATTCCCTAATAAAAAAAGAAAAAAAGAGAAGTAAAAGTCTATTGCATAATATGCTGTGCTAACTCCTTAGCCAACAATCATTATTTTTGTTTGTTTGTTTGCTTGTTTTTCACCAGAGTACTGCTCAGTTATGATGGTGCTGGGGACTGAACCTGGGACTTCAAAGCCTCAGAGTAGTGGTGAATTAGAAATGATTGCTGAGGGCTACAGACAGACTATGACCCACATAGTCAACGACCGCCACCTCTCCAGATTCAAAGGAGGTCTCGAAACTTTACATCACGCTCAACCTGACGCTGTTGACTGGCTACGGAAGAAGGGCAAACGCTAGAAGAAGAAGAAGAAGAAGAAGCTGAGGGCATGAGGGCAGGGGAGAGATAGTATAATGGTTATGCAAACACTCTCCTATGCCTGAGGCTTTGATGTCCCAGTTTTACTGGTCAAGAACCTAACTCATTGTAAACTTCCTCTTGTCTTCAGCCTATCCAAGATCACTGTACCTACAAGTACCTATGCTTTTGTTTTTGTCTATGTGTGTGTGTACTTGGGGCCTGATGTGTGATTTCACTGCTCTTGGATCAGTTTTTTTATTTTAATTTAAACACACATAGCAGGACAGAATGGCAGAGGCTGCACAATACCAGAGTTTCCCCAAGTGTTGTGGCACTACCATGGGATGCCTGAGCCTCACTTGTGGCAAGATACATGTCATATCTGATGAGCTAACTCTGGCCCATTTCTACCATGGTTCAAGCTCCTGGTCCCCATCTGCAGGGAAAGAAGCTTCACGAATGATGAAATAGTACTGCAGGCATCTCCCCCCCCCTTTTCCCATCTCCTCCTAGCCAAAATAAAAATATTTAAAAATAATACTGAAATAAAAACAAAAGATCAGTACAAAGTTGGGCAGGCTCTGTACCAGTTCATGAGTTGGTTACTCAGGGTAACAAGCTGCTACCAGAAATTCCCCTAAACATCTAGTTTCACTTAGGAAGAAAACTAGGAGACTGAGGGTTGGTTGGGTATCTTTTGCTATTAAGAGAAAACATTTTTATATCATTCATTCTTGGCCAAGTGCTTGCTTTAAGTAATCTTTCCCTTTTAAAGGGCTAAAGTCATCAAAGGAGGAAATAAATGCCCATGAAGCAGTGCCACTGTGTGAGAACAGCAAAAGTCAGCTTCTCAAATACAATAATAAAACCGATTTACCAGCCACTCTAGTTAATTATGCACTGTTGCTACGGTTATTCTGTGAGACAATAAAAGGTAATGGGGCTGTTTCTGAAGTTAGTGGCAAAGAACCCAGCACAATCAAGGAGGTGGACTGCTGACTCTTTTGAAAAATTTCTTCCCATGTCTGTATATCTGGGTGAGCAGAAGCCATTAAAACATGAGAGCCTCACATTGGGAACTGCTAACCCATAAAAAAAAAAATAATAGAAAAATTTTAAAAGCCAAGATAATTCTTTAATCATAAAATACCTTCCATCAATGAGTTTTTCCAATTAGATTTGTTCCACTAACTGGAAAAAAAAAAAAAAAAAAAGGGTCACAGACTACCACGGGGCCAGAGGGTTATATACTAACTGGAAGGGAAAATGTGTTGGCTATGATGTAAATGCACAAGTCTCTGAAACGATAAAAACAGTGGTGGTAAACTGCCTTAGTGACTGTGAGCTTTTGTTCCTAAAGACATTTTCTACTAGGCTCAACTGTTTAACACAGCAGGCTACATTCTTTGTATATGTGCATGAGATGTAAATGTGTATCTGTATGTGTTTTAAATAAAATATTTTTAAGATAGACTATTTTTCTCTGAAAACTTTTAAAGGATAACTGAATGTTGGTGCTGATTGTTCAGAGGAATGGAGCTTAGAATTCAGGAGCTATGTACAAATAAAGCCACAAGGGAAGGTACCCTGATATTGAAGCCAAATTTATTATGGAACAAAGAGATTATGATCAGAAAGAAAGCAGTGAGCTTTCTTTTCATGTGATTAAAAAAAAAAACACGTTGGAAATGCACAAGCCCCATCTGGTGGGATGCTTAACCAGACATGAATTAAGACAACAAAAATTTGAGAGACTTACAGATAGCTACCTACTCTATCTTCCATCCTCTAGAATTTTAAGTGATTATAAGTAAAGGCAAGGGAGGTGTATCTATGGGATATAGGGACATAAAATAACATACACCTAGCATCTCAAAACAGAAAGTTGTTCTCAAAAGATTACAAGACCTACATGTTGACAAATATGTGAGCTTTTTTGTTTGTCTAGCTCTTTGTCAAGGGTAGTTGATGTCTTCGTAATAGAAACGTGTTATTTTCTCTTTCCCTAATCTTTATTTTCTGGTGATTAATCTTTTTTTAAGATATGTGGGTCCTTGATAGGCCAACGCTTTCACTGAGTGGGTAATAGTGCACTAATTCATTCACACCTGATGCAGCTGTCATGTTCTCAAGATGGCACCTGATAGATATACAACTAAATATTCAAGATAAGTCATGGTTTTCCAGTATTAATCTACCATAATTCAGTCGCTGAAGAAAAGTATATTATAATCATACCCTAAAAACTAAGGTAACCATTTATTTAGGGAAAAATTTATCATAAATATTGCATTCATTCAACTTCCTTTGTTCAGTTTTATCACCTTGAAGATGCAGTAGATGAAGTTCTAAATGAGGAAAACTGACTTCATTTCAGGGTCCACTAAACATTTTATGATACAATAATGACAACTACGATATATAAATGATATTTTTAACAACTTCAATTTTGATTATTTGTTCACATTTACTTAACTTGTCATGGTATATACAGTACTTAAGATAATCAATGTATTATTAACTGCCTTAGACAACCAGAAGTAGTTTAGAGGGTAGAGGGCATTCCTTGCATATATGGGTCTCTGGTCTCCATCTCACTCATAAATATAAGTCTTAAAAAAAATTCCTTTTTTATCCCTTAAGTCCTTTTTGGGATTTGCTTATGCCTTTTGGTATGAAACCTGGAATTCAGTTTAATTATGAGCTGAGACAAACAATAATGAGCTCCTCCTGAGGGAGAAGTTAATCAATATAACATAAGTTATACAGGAAGTTAGACATTCAGATAGGCTAAGTCTCTTTAATACTAAATGCTTTCTTTTAATGCTGCTTCTAGTAACAAAACACTAAGTGCCTTAATGGTATCTTTGCATGTTCCCAGCACCTTTCAAAGAACACTATTCAAAAACCTTTTTGGTATGGCAATACATACCAACACAGAAAGACATTATTCAAATTCACTAGGAAAACTAAGGAACACACACTAGTTACCCTATTTGGGGTCAACTTTAAGGTGTGAATTTAGTACATTTCAATGAAGCAAGTTTCACTGATTTTCTCCAAAATCAATCCAAGGCCCAATTATACCTATACTGGGTGTAGGGAAAGAATGAGAGACCCATGTGACAAATTCCCAAATGACAGCTGTCAGTACTTACAAACCGGGCTTTCACTCTTTTGGGTAACTCTTCATCCAAAGTATAGATGTCCTCTCTCTTCATTGCTATCTGGGATCCATCTTCAAATTCAACCTAATGAAAAAAAAAGGGGGGTGGAGGTGGTGGAGAAGAAGGTGATGACACTGTGGTATATATATGAAAGAAACAAACCAGTATCAATCAGTTTTTTTTCAGGGTTCCCCTTTACTACAGGAAAAAATTACTCAAAACAGAACTAAGCCAGTGGCTGAGGAAAGAAGAAAAGCTATCAATAAACCAAGAACAAAATGTTTTCAAAGGTGCCAAATTTTCCCCAAAAAGAGTGTCATGGAATATGTGATAAGAAAAATATATGTCCTTGAAGCAAAAACAAAGAAAAGTAGCTGCTGCTCCAGTGATATAATCCAGAAGATAAGACTGTGACCAATTTAGCATTAAAACTAGTGGGGCCTGCTAGTAGCCTTTGTTTCTCTTGCAACCCTTCCCAAATTGTTTCTTAAGTTCTTGCAAATTACATACTTTCAGGACTTTTGTCAAATCCAATCAATCAAGGAAAATCTCATGTTCTCAAACTTGTAACATGCAAATCAATCAATTAATATATGAAAATGTTAGATCTACAATGGCAATGTTTAAAACTTTTTTCAAAGAAATCAAATGGAAGCAAATAAAATTTAATAAGCTTTTTTATTCAGTATTTTAGGAGATTTTGTCAGAAAAAAAAAAGAGTAAATGACATTGGTGAATAGAAACCTAGATTGTTTCAGAAGATTCAATTAAAACTATTCAAACTGACTGTTCTTCCATGTAAGTTTTAACGCACAAAAACCTTATACAAAAATGTTCAATATTTAGTTCTAATAAAACATTATCATTAACTGAACCATATAGAATTGCAAAAAAGATTGAGGGCGGGAGTCGGGCTGTAGCGCAGCGGGTTAAGTGCAGGTGGCGCAAAGCACAAGGACCAGTATAAAGATCCCGGTTCAAGCCCTGGCTCCCCACCTGCAGGGGAGTCGCTTCACAAGCGGTGAAGCAGGTCTGCAGGTGTCTATCTTTCTCTCCCCCTCTGTCTTCCCCTCCTCTCTCCATTTCTCTCTGTCCTATCCAACAACAATAATGACAACAGTAATAACTACAACAAGAAAACAACAAGGGCAACAAAAGGGAATAAATAAAATAAATATAAAAATATTTATAAAAAAAAAAGATTGAGGGCTAGGGAGATAGCACAATGATTATACAAGACTTTTATGCCCGAGGCTCTTGAGGTCTCCAATTTGATCCCCAATATCACCATAAGCCAGAGCTGAGCAGTACTCTGGTAAAAAAATAACAGTAATGATAAAACTAATTAACTAATTAGAGAAAAAGAGAAGTAAAGGCTCAGCCTGGCACATGTGATGCCAGAAACTGAACTCAGGATCTCATCTTTGAGAGTCCAACAGCTCCTCGATCACATATTTAGGATGTTTTTAATGTCAACTTCAAATCTGAATATGTACAAAAAATAAAGTCATGCTTCACTTCTATTTAAAATACAGACCATACCACTTAATTTCACTATGCTAGCAGAAACAAAACAAAACATAACACAACACAACAATAATATAACACTGGAGTTAAAGATATTAAAGTGAAAATAAACTATACTGTTAAACTTATTATCTATGTACTGCTAACTTGATTACAAACAATAGGGTCAAATTAGATTTTGGCCACAAGCAAACTCCTCATGTTACTTCCCTGAAGGCTGAAATGGGGAAGCTTTTCTTCTTGACCTAGTTTTAGCAGAGTAGTTTGTTTGATATTTAATTAGGCCAAGATGTCATCTCATTGATACAATCTGATATCTGAGCAAGAACTACATGGACATATTCTTCTTCTGTTTCAGGTCATTTGAACATTCTAACAGAAAAAAGGGTAATTACAAATCTAAATGGTTTAGGTAGGTGTGGGCATAGTATAAAGTACATATATAGTATAAAGTATGGTATGGTAATAACCATCTTGGTTTGTCCAGTAATAAAAAGCTCAGGACTAAAGTCAGGTATAAAGCTGAGAGTAAGTTCTGATTTTTTAAAATACCATTTATGTGCCCTTAAACAAATTAAATCCACTAACACTTGTATTTCTCCTCATGTATAGAGTTAGAATCAAAATACCTACTTCGCAGGCCTCCTGTGAGGGTCAAAAGGTAAATACATAGGGTATTTAGCACCATACGGAAGGTATTTAAGTTGTATCTATTTTTATAAATGTCTTTGCTTATTGCTGAGTAGTGAGACACAAAACACAAAATTATCTTAAAAGGCTACTTGATTTAATGAAGAATTTAAAACTACTTGTGCTTGGGAGGTAATTTTTAATATGTCTTAACTTTTTCATCGAGTCTATAAATATGCTCATAGTTCTATGTTGATAGGTGATCATAAACTCAACTAAAGTTAAAACTCTGATTACTAATTAGCCTAAATTTCAACATGTCCTCATTATGATACTTTCCATGTAGCAAACAGCATTGCTACATGTAAAAATTTTTATTTTTTTCATTTATTGTTTAAATATAATTAATTTCGTTTGAATGAAGAAAAGCTTATTTCTAGAAGCTGCTAGTACTTTCAAATTGTAAATTCTGCTTAATTATGGACATTCTAATATAAACTCCAGCACCACTCCCACACAAAAGACTTGAACCTGCAACCCAACATTATCATTAATACAAAAGAGAGACAGCTTTCTCTCTTTCTCTCTCTCTCTCTCATACATACACACACACACACACACACTGATGTATGTATAAATGCCCTTCATTCTCCATTACTGTTTTTCTAAACTGTAAATAAAAAAAATTTCCTTCCTTAAGTTTTCTAAACTTCTGTGAAGACTTTTAATTACATTGTACTCCAGTTTCTGATGCAGTATCTTCTAATGTACTCTTCCATTTCAGTCCTTGCCTCTTATCAGTATTTGAACAAATCCTCTGCTGAAACTGGCAGTTTTATCATTCTCATTCTTAAGCTGTTTCTAACTTACCAGGCCTAGACCTTCTTACTTTTTCTCCTTTTACTTCAATCTTCCTGTTTTCACTTACCAAAAGTACTATAATACACTAATTCCAGTAGATCAGTTTCTTCTAAAATGTCCATGTTAACTAATATAAATTTACACATGCCATCCATGCTGCTGTCCTTATTAGAACTTCACTTACTTTTTATTTGATAGGTATAATTCATTTTAAAATTATATACATACTTGAGTAAACAGTTCCCAAGTGAGCAGAATTATTAGTTGTACTTTTCATTAAACAAGCAGTCCTTTACAGGTGAATTGCTGAAAATGCTATCTGCCCTTTGATGTCTCCTACTTGTTTCAGTCAGTACACATAGGGCAACACTCACCTGGTACATGTGTGCAACATTTGAGCCAAGGTATTTAGCACCATAGAGTTTTCCATCAGGCCACTTGACTTGGACAACTTCTCCTTCAGTAGGAGGGCCTAGCTTCAGACAGTCTCGGCTCTGTGGAATAAACACAGATGAGCTTTCTAAGGCGAGTGTCTAAGTAACTGCAGTTAGAACTTAGCAAATGATGAACTACTAGCAATTAAAAGGAGTTATTGCCTCTGTGTTTTATGGATTATGATCTTGCATGGGTGTTAAGGGGAAGAAATATGAGCCAAAAGAGTACTTAAAGAACCAGCCTACATCATAAAATTGCAAAGGAACTACCATAATCCAAGCAAGAAAAAATAAAAAGGAGCATTTACATTTGCTGTTCAACAAAGAATTGTTCAGAAGGTAAATAGGAAATGCATGGAAAATACTTTCAGTAAGGAATATAAGCCAGCTAATGATTTAACATAGAGTTCATTTGATTTTCATAATCATTTTATCAATAGTCACATGATTATGAATTACTGACAAGGAAACTGCCTCCAAAGAGTCCCCTTTAAATCATCAAGATTTCTGAGTGGGAGAGTGAATAAGGGACATGCAAGTGGAGTTGAGGTATAGGGCAGAAGGAGCAGAGTGAAAACAGAGCTAGCAGACCTTAAAGAAAAGACAGGGAGGAGAGGGCTGGGGAGACAGAAATTTAATGGTTATACAAAACACTTTCATGCTTGAAGCTGAGTATTAGGTTTAATCCCCAGCACAGAGCTGAGCACTGCTCCCGTCTCTCTGTATCCATCCGATTAAAATACTGGTTTGTCAGAAAAGTCATGACACATTTGTGCATCACAGAAAAATACAGAGTGGTAAGGATCCCAGTTCGAGCCCCCGGCTCCCCACCTGCAGGGGAATCGCTTCACAGGTGGTGAAGCAGGTCTGCAGGTGTCTTTCTCTCCCCATCTCTGTCTTCCCCTCCTCTCTCCATTTCTCTCTGTCCTATCCAACAACGAACAACATCAACAATGGCAATAATAATAACCACAACGAGGCTACAACAACAAGGGCAACAAAAGGGGGAAAAATGGCCTCCAGGAGCGGTGGATTCATGGTGCAGGCACCGAGCCCAGCAATAAGCCTGGAGGAAAAAAAAAGAAAAAAGAAAAATACAGAATGACTTTTCTGACAACTCAATAAATAAATAAATAAAATATCTATTAAAAAGATAAGGAAGGAAGACAAAGGATGACTACAGCATAGCAGGTGAAGCTAGGAGAGTTTGTGTCCAGTTTGGTGTGCCTCTTCTGAGGACCCTTAGACCTCCCCCAACATGCATGCTTCTGCTGGTAGCTCCCAGTCAGAAATTAGTTCTCTTCCTTCTTCAGACAGTGATAGAGGCAGTCTTCTCACTTCAGGTCTTCTATTTAACACTACCTAATTCTATGTTGGCGATTTAGAGTGAATTTCCCAGTATTTTGCCATAGTACATATTCTTTAAGGTAGGATAAGGAAAGGAGGGGAGTCATAAGTAACAATAAAGGCTATTAGTGATATAATATGTAAACCCTTAAATGCATTAAGTGCAACACAATATAATTTCAATACAAAGGAATTAAACACCTGACTACTTTGGTAATTTTTTTTGCACACTTAGCAATTCATGTTTTGCTAATGCTGGTATTTTTACTGATGAGGCACATCTGACTGACTGAAATGTACACTTGAGCAATCAAGCTGTAAATGCAGACTGGGAATGGTTCTGAGAACTAAATGAGAGGGAAACACAGGAAATATTCAGTTGTTTATAACTAGAAATCCTCCATGTATTACTTTTCAATATTAATAGAAATTTGGCATTATGAAGAAGTAGCCATTTTATTGTTCGGCTTGGCATACACATGAAAGACTCAGGTAATCATTTTTATCACTATGAATTATGCTTCCAGTTAAAGCTATAGACAGAAAAAAATTGAGTGCTTGAAGGCTCCATAGAATTGACAGTCTGCATTTAACTTAGTCAAATGAAAAATAAGTTTGTTCTTGGCCTTCATAATATTTAGCCTGAGGAAATGCAGAACTGAATGGGTAGACTACAGAAATGTATTCTACATGGGTCCCTGGTTATCACCTCACTTTCTATTTTCCCTTCCAAATGAAAATTTAGCAGGGTATTTTCAGGGAAAACACTGACACATGTCAGGAAACCAGATTATTATTATGATTATTAAGTTCCTTGGCCTTAATTGGTAGAACTGTTAGGTATTTATTTTGGCCAACAGGTACATCAAAAAAAAAAAAAAAAAGTAACATACCCAGGGCACTGTAATCTAGGAAAATTTAGTAACTTCTAGTTTAACCCCTTACTTTCCCATTTTCTATGAGGATGGAGGCTGCTCCACCTTTCCACAAAAAGGAGACAAGGGTTTCCTGTGCCAACCTGCACTAGGGAGCTAATTCTAAGGTCTGGTATTAGAAAGCTGTTGCTCATAGATGTAAATCATACTCTCCAGTACCTGCTTTACTAGTAATAAAGGAGATAATCTACAAACTCTGTCTTTCTATATTGTTTTTCATGACACAGAATAAGAAGTTCTGTTTACTGGGTCTTGTTTTAATCCCAATAGAGACAAATCAAAAAAGGTCTTGGGAAATATGGAAACTATAGGTTCCATTTAGTCACCAACAACAAAGAACCTTCAAACAGGAACATTAGGTCCTCGCTAAGACAGTTCTGACTTTAAGATAAATCAAAAAGAGAAAGATGAATGCAATTAGATCTCACTCATAGGTGGAACTTAAAAAGAAGGACAGGAAAGGAAAAATACAAAGATACTGGGTACTGTACAGCAAACCCTAACAAAAGGACTTTTCAAAGTTAACCCAATTACCAAATAATGTGATGATAACATTAATTATCGATTGTCTTTTTGAACCCTAAGAAAGCAGGAACCTCACATCTCCACTATAGAGCCTCTACTTCCCCCAGTCCTGGAACCATTGGATAGGGCCCACTTTCCCATATGCCTCTCCCAATCCATATCAAATAATATTGCATCCGCCGATCACAACCTAACCAACACAACGATTGCCACCTCAACATGCTTCACTTCAGACTGTGTCCAGAGACTTCACGTGTGGAATGACAACCCTTCAGCTTCATTACTCGGGTGAGACCTTTCCTTTCATAGTATACTCTAATTCCATCTCAGGTGGTTCACTTTCTAACAAAGTCCCAAAACCTAGATACACACCAGTTTCTGTGAGAGAGAGCATATGTTCACACGTATCCGTAAACTACTGCAAAATATATACCTGAAAGCAGAAGTATACTAGAGTTTGCAGTGAGTACTCCCCTAACACTTCCTCTCCACTATTCCAAGCTTTGGGTCCAGTGATAGCTGGAGTTAGAGTACTAAGTAGATGATGTGAAAATTAAAGACAGAAGCACAGTCAAAAGTGGACTACTCCTCTACTTTACTATCTATATAATACAGCCCAACTGCCGATGAGCATTTGCATTAAGTCACTGTGCTTTTATAACTCTTCCTATGTCCTTTGAGAGAGATTTCTACAAGTGGTTATCTTTGAAAGCTACTAGTCTTGCCTCCTCATAAAGTCCCACCTTTTCTCATAAGTATAAATAAAACACAGAACAGGCAGCCTTGTCTATTAGTCCAGTTGTATCAGATAAAGACACTGTGCATGAATTCCCAGTAGTTAATGGATATATAGCTTGGTGCCTCTGACAATCTCCCTGGGGAAAAATGTTTAAGTAGCTGTGAGCAAACTGATACCAACAACTGCTGGCATTTGAAGGATAACCAACTGTTCATTACTAGATTCTGACAAGAATTAATAAGACTGACTGAAAGCCATGTACAAATCACGCCAGCTATCTGTCATTTGTTTGGCTGCCCAGCACCTGATTCCCTTCTCTTCAGAGTTTCAGTGGGAAGCAGAGATACTCTGTCATTACACACTCAGGAAAAATGCCAGATAAACCCATGTCCAGTGTCCCTGGCAGCAGACATGAACAGGAGCCTCGTGAGCAGGCTAAAGTTGCCAAGGATAAAGAACCTGTGAATAGAGATGCAGAAGAATAATAGACAAGAGAATGTTGTTAGTGAGCAGCAGTAGCAACCACATTCTAATGGCAGAGTCTTGTCCAGTCTAACCGCACATCAGAGGGGACCCTGTCCTTCCTAGACCAGATCTGTGGCCTGGTCTGCACAGTCTAGCCGAGCAGTCCCCATTTTTCTACCTGCGTTCTGAGCCTGTTCTTTTGCATTCCTAGTGGATATGTCACTGCTGGTCTAGAAGACTGCAGATCCTGCAAAGAAACCATTTATTTCCCTAGACAGACATCGCCACCAATATGTCCTGGAGCTCCGATTCCGTAGAACCCTGCCCCATTGGGGAAAGAGAGAGGCAGGCTGGAAGTAACAGATTGACCTGTCAACATCCAGGTTCAGCAGGGAAGCAATTACAGAAGCTAGACCTTCCACCTTCTGCATCCCACAATGACCTTAGGTCCATACTCCCAAAGGGTTAAAGAATAGGAAAGCTATCAAGGGAGGGGATGGGATACGGAGTTCTGGTGGTGGGAACTATGTGGAGGTGTACCTCTCTTATCCTATGGTTTTGTCAGTGTTTCCTTTTTATAAATAAAATAAGATAAAGAGAAAGAAACCATTCATTTAATGGTGGGCTATAAAACCAAAGGGCTTCCCAAAGCACTCAATTCTAGTTTAAAGGGCATATGAGAAAAACCATCCCAAATTACTGATTACATTCTTAGACTTCTAGAATAGGGATCACATGGTTAAAAGACATATAAACTATTTATAAAGTTAACTTCATCAGCTTTGAAATATTAACATGAAAGTCATTTCTTAAGTACAGTTAATCTTTTCTTAGCTACTACAGACACTCCAAAGTGGGGTTCCAAGCTGTATGATCTCTCAATCTGGCATTCAGGTTATGAATCAGGTTTGAAGATACTTCCCAAAGTGCATTATCCTCTAGAGTAAACTATGTACTCTACCACAAAGAAAGAACTAATTTCATGCCATTTCTTCTGACAGTGTCTTTTCTTACAGTGAGGGTCTTCTAATATACCTGAAAGAAAACACAGAATACTCCTGCACTGAGGAATATCTGTGTTCCATATTAGTCAAAGAAACCTCAACATTTCAGTATGGATGCTTCTTGGTGACTTCCTTAGGGCAGGGGGTGTTAGGGGTGTTAATTTCTAAGTATACACTTTCCTTCCTTCTCTTATAGGCCAAGAAAGAGTCACTAAAGCCCCAAAGATGGTGACTTTTATTATTCTTAATTGCTATAGCATTAAGCTCTAGAGATATATTTCTAGAATTACATCTTTATGTGTTAGAAATAGGTATGATTCTGACATGAAAAATCTGTAAAAAGAACAAAATGTACAGAAGTTATGCAATTTCTTTTAGAAATTATCTTTCTGGTTCTTTTGAAATAAGGAAGCATAGAATAGACAGTAGAAACAGAGGTGACATCAGGGAGCTAACTGGCTTGTAAGGGAGACCTCCTCCTTTCTTTCCTGTCTGTCATCAACCCCCCTCCTCACATACACACACACCTAGTCAGGCATCAACTGTCTTTCTCTGTGCTTGGCACTGCAATAAGCATCAGGAAAACTAAGAGAAATAATCCTTTCAGAGTTTTTCCTTTCAAGGAATGTAGAGTGTAGTTGAAGAATCAAGATATACATGATCTATAATATAGAGGGCCCTGACAAAAGCAGATTGACTTTACTAGGTTTCCAGAGTTAGGTAAGCTATTCCATTAACTATTCCGAGAAGAACCCAGAACCCTTTCTCTAGAAGTCAAAAGAATGATTTCAAATGATTGTAAGGTCAATGCCTCACCATATCAGAAGCCAAAACAGGTCCAACTCAAATGATTGTAAGGTCAGTGCCTCACCATATCAGAAGCCAAAACAGGCCCAACTCCTCTTAAAGTGACACATATACAAACTACTTGAAAAAGAGATTTGTATGTTTAAATATCCTTTTCATATCAGTCTTCTAGCAATGTTAACCTTTCTAAAAATATGGAAGACATACAATTTCAAACTGTTATTGGGAGTCTTGTGCTTAGGGATCTGCTCTAACCAGCACCTAACATGAAATCCATAGCCATCACCATACTCACAAACAAAATCTGGGTGGCCACCACATCACCTGCTTTCTTTATACTTATATTTCACTAATCCCAATAGTAATTCACCATTTTATGGATAAGGTAACAAGTGTCAACCTCCTGGACAGGACTGTAGTTAAGGTAAAGAGGTACAGTAGGTTCCTGCTACACATTCAGTCCTTCCAGTTGTGGAGTGCAGTCAACACTGTTCCTAAGTGCCTTCCTGGGCTCCAGCACCCTCCTCCTACCTTTCCTGCAGATGCTATTAGATATGTATCTCAGGATTTATCTCAAATATGGTACTGGGGGAAGAAAAGAGGATATCTCCATATATATATATAGGACAGATCCCCCCCACCTTTTTTTAATAGCAGAGGTTAAAATGCAAGAGGTGAACAACATTTTATCATATCAATTAAAAAATTTACATTGCAGGGACTGGGTGATGGTGCACCGGGTTAAGCGCACATAGTATGAACTGCAAGAACTTGCACAAGGATCCTGGTTCAAGCCCCAAGCACCCTACCTGCAAGGGGGGTGTTTGTCTCTTCACAAGTGGTGAAGCAGGTCTGCAGGTGGTTTTGTCCCCTCTATCTCCCCTATCCCTCTCAATTTCTCTGTACTATTAAAAAAAAAAAAAAGCAGTAGATTCATAGTACAGGCACCAAGACCTAGTGATAACCCTGGAGAAAGAAAAAAAAAAAAAAGACTGTACATGACTAAAACAAAATAACTTGCAAAAATAATAGTAACTGACTCTTAGGACTCTGAAAACTATGCTGGTTATCAGAAAGGAGGGGTGGTGTGAGGGAGACAACAAATGGGAGAGTTCCATTTGGTATGATGGCACAGACCTTTGGGAGTGAGTGTGTGGTGAGTTACACAAACACACAGTGAAACTATACTCCTAAGATATATATAATATTGCAAATCAAGGTTAACTCAATAGAAGGGCAAAATTAAAATAATTTAAAAAAAAAAGAAGAATTAGAGGATAGGAGTAACTACACAGAAAATTCTTTGAGGGGGTTCAGATGTTTTTTTTAAAAAAACTTTTTTTTACTGATTATAAAAATAAAACATACTCATATAGAAACTATAAGAATGTGATAAAGTTGAAATCATAATCATCTATGATTATACTCTCCACAGATAATCAGTAACACTTTGATGCATTTCCTTAGATAATTTTTCCTTTGCATATTTATATTTTATACATAATTGGGATCATACTGTATATACAATTTTGAGAATGTTTTTTCCATTTATTATATTGTGCCAGTAAATATCCTTTGAAAACATGAGTTTCAGGAGTCGGGTGGTAGCGCAGTGGGTTAAGCAAAAGTGGTGCAAAGCACAAGGACCAACATAAGGATCCTGGTTCGAGCTCCCAGCTCCCCATCTGCAGGGGAGTCACTTCAAAGGCAGTGAAGCAGGTGTCTATCTTTCTCTCCCCCTCCTCTCTCAACTTCTCTCTGTCCTATCCAACAATAATAACACCAATAATAGCAATAATGATAAACAACAAGGGCAACAAAAGGGAATAAATATTTTTTTAAAAGATGAGTTTTAATAGTTGCATAAATAATTCATTTAACCTTCTTCCTAGCTGCAGTGGTTAAGTTTTCAATGGTGGCCAGATCAAAGAAACAAAGAGTTGCCATCAGGCTGGGTTTCAAGTACTGTGTCTTTAAACCTGAGAAAACATTCTGAGTGGGTCAATGTCAAGTGGTGTTGGGGGTATTTCAGAGACAGAAGTGCATACTTCTTATTAATTATAGCAATTAATGGGTAATGAGCTCCCTGCTACTAGTGCTATTTATTCAGTAACAGGCCACTCACCCAGACTTTTGCTATAAACATTAGATTGTGTGGTGGGAAATGGGAAGGGCACAGGGTGGTTTAAAGATTGTGGTGGAGGGTACTGCACATTTAATTCTTTAATGTCATAACTATGCAGCAACTATGAACTTAGCCATGAATCAAGAACTCTCTCTTTTTTAATGTTAAACCAAGGTCTTATACATGCATTATATCACCACTCATTATATCACTTTAATAGTCATCACCAAGACTGGGGATATTCCTCCACTCGTGCTGACGGCTCTATCTTAGCCGACTGGGCGTCAGCGAATGACCTCTCCCTATTATACGATCCCAAACAACCAGGCTCTTTTCACAGTGCTAGATGGAATAAAGACTCGTCACCCGACCTGTGCTGGATTAGCACAGTCAACGGCCAAGCCTTTCCCACTACGAGACAAGTTCTCAAGATCTTCCAGCACAGTCATCACCGCCCAGCTATCATCCACATTGGTCTCCAGCTCCCACTGATTCTGTGCTTGGAGAAACTAAGATGGAACTTTCGGAAAGCAAACTGGCGTCTGTTCACTGATCTTACCAACAAATCTATTCCTGCAATTCCAATTAACTCCATCCCCTCTGAAGATTCCTACAGGCGCTTCCACCAAGCCATCTTCAAAGCAGCTTCCCAAGCCATTCCTCGTGGGAGACATGCTAACTATTCGCCTTGTCTTGATGCTGAATGCGAGCAACTACTAAAGCAGTATGATGAGTTGAGCGACCCAGATGTGGCTGACCATCTCATTGCCTCCCTGGATGCAGCACGCCAAGCCAGCTGGCAACAATTCACGGAAAGTCTGAACTTCACCCACTTAAGTAGGAAGGCCTGGAAGCTTCTTCACAGACTGGGTGCCGGTAGCCAACCCCCTCCCGTCTCCCATCCTCCCGTATCTCCAAACTCAGTGGCCAGTCACCTAACTCAAGTTGGACGTGCTAAGATCGACCCAGTCTGGAAAAGAGAAATTTCCCATGAGTGGTCATCCCACTTCCGGTTATCTTGTCCATCTCCAAAACTCTCTCCCTTTACACTGTCTGAACTGGAAGACACTTTGATGAGGGTTAAACCGGGAACAGCTGCTGGCTATGATAACATCACCCCAGAACTCATTCTTAACCAGGGTCCCGCGGCAAAGAAGTGGCTTGCTTCATTCCTGTCCCACATCTTGGAATCTGAGTCTATGCCCAAAGTTTGGCGTCCTGCGAAGATAATAGCGGTTTTGAAACCAAAGAAAGACCCAACACTGGCCACCAGCTATAGACCAATTTCTCTCCTCTCCGTGTGTTACAAACTCCTTGAGAGGCTGCTTCTGTCACGTATTTCTCATCTTACAGAGAAATTCCTATCACCCGCCCAAGCTGGTTTCCACCCAGGAAGATCTACCTGTGAACAAGCCCTGGCCCTCTCAACTTACATTGAAAATGGATTCCAGAAGAATTTAAAGACGGGTGCTGTCTTTGTTGATCTCACAGCAGCCTATGACACGGTCTGGCACCGTGGTCTCCTAGTCAAGATCTCAAGATGCCTGCCTCCATGGGTGGCCAACACTATATCGTTTCTTCTCTAAAACAGAAGATTCTGGGTGCATCTGGGTGACAAGTCTAGCAGATGGAGACTTGTCTCAAGTGGCCTCCCCCAGGGCTCTGTTCTGGCTCCTACGCTATTTAATATTTACATCAATGACCTCCCAGAAACTTCTTCAAGGAAGTTCATCTACGCCGATGACATCTGCTGTGCAACTCAGGCATCCAAGTTCGACATCCTTGAGGAAACACTCACGAAAGACATGTCTCTGATATCTGATTACTGTAAAAAATGGCGACTAATCCCTAGCACTGCAAAAATGGTACCATCTGTTTTCCCTCTACACCATGCCTCGGCCTCGCGTGAGCTTAATGTGCAACTTGACGATACGAGAATCCGGCATGAAGCCCAGCCAGTCTATCTTGGCATTACTCTCGATCGCACTCTGTCATTTCACAAACATCTCATAAAAACTGCAGCAAAGGTGGGCGCGAGGAATAACATCATTGCAAGACTGGCCAGCTCCTCATGGGGCGCGAGCGCTTCCACACTACGATCATCATCTCTGGCATTATGCTATTCCACTGCAGAATACTGTGCCCCAGTATGGTTCCGTAGCCCCCACGTCCACTTGGTCGATTCCAAATTATATTCCTCCATGAGGATCATTTCTGGAACCATTCGTTCCACCCCGGTTCCATGGCTGCCAGTTCTTAGCAACATCGCCCCGCCAGATATTCGTCGGGATGTGGCATCATCTAAGTTCATTTCCCACGTCTACGCTCGACCGGACCTGCCAATATACGTGGATATCTTCGCCCACCCTGTCCAACGCTTGACGTCTCATCATCCAATCTGGTCCCCTATGCCTACACTGAACTTCTCTGTTCCAGACTCTTGGAAACAGAGTTGGCAGTCAGCTGAGGTAAAGAACAAACACCTCATCACAGACCCCTGCAAACATCAACCCGGCTTTGACCTAGCACATTATGATTGGGCCCTCCTCAATCGCTATCGAACAGGCCATGGCCGGTGCGCCGCTATGTTCCATCGCTGGGGAGCCAGAGACGACCCGAACTGCCCCTGCGGCTACAGACAGACTATGACCCACATAGTCAACGACTGCCACCTCTCCAGATTCAAAGGAGGTCTCAAAACTTTACATCAGGCTCAACCTGACGCTGTTGACTGGCTACGGAAGAAGGGCAAACGCTAGAAGAAGAAATCACCAATCCCGAGTCACTTTTTTCTTAATTCTATTTAGTTTAGATAAAGAGGGAGAGATGGGGGCCTGGTGGTGGCGCACCTGGTTGAACACATGTTACAGTGCCCAAGGGCCCAGGTTTGAGCCCCTGGTCCCCACCTGCAGGGGGAAAGCTTCATGAGTGGTGAAGCAGGGCTGCAGGCGTCTCTCTGTCTCTTTCTCTATCACTCCCTTTCCTCTTGATTTCTGACTGTCTCTATCCAAGAAATAAAGATTTAAAAAAGAAAAAAAAAAGGAAGAAATCTTTAAAAAAAAAAAAAAAAGAGGGAGAGACGGCACAACACTGTTTTATGGGGTTCCTCTCCCCGCAACCCCTGTGCTATAGTGCTTCCATGTGGTGCCAGGGCTTAAACCTAGGACCCATGCACAGTAAGGTGTGTACTCTACCAGGTGAGCTATCTGCTAATCTCCCAGTCATAACAAGGTCTATTTTAATGTAACCAGTTAGATGACTTTGCATGATTGATGAAAGACAGGGGTGCCTGGGTCTGAGATTATTGTTGGAATAAGGCTTTTACAGCCCTGTTGAGCACACAGTGACAATGAACAAGGAGCTCAGTTCAAGCTTCTAGTCCCCGCATGCAGGGAGAAAGCTTCCTGAGTGCTGAAGCAATGCTGCAGGGAGCTCTCTTTCTTGTGCCTCCTCTCTCACTCTCCCTTCCCTATCTATTTTTCTGCCTCTATCCAATAAGTAAATATTTAAAAAATTAAACTTAAAAAAATTGTATTAGTGATTTAATATTGATTTACAAAATTACATGTCAACAGGTATATGTCTGTACCACAAGAGTTCTGAATCCCCAGTCCCTCCATTGCAAGCCAATACAGTTTTCTTAAGGTTGCAGATATGGGTTAACTATCATCTCCACAACTCTCTGTTTACATTTGTTCATAATTAACCCCTTTCTCTTCCAGGTCCAGTTCTGTCTTCCCCTCCAAGTAACTTATGACCCTATCTCTACTCTAACACCATTCTCTCAGACAATATTTTTATCAAACTTCATGTCAGCTATCAAACTCAAGCAAAGACTACTATAGTCGTGGACCCCTAGAAACAAGCCTAAAATAGACTTCCTAGCTTTCTTCCACTCTAAGATCCCTAATTTCATCTGCTCTATTACTACTTTTTGGTTCCTGTTCATTAACTATTTTGTCTCAATTTATGTTCTCCACCTTCCAGACACCATGTTGCAAATGCTACCACGATTCCATTCTGACTTCTCTGGGCAGACAACCTTATCAGTATGTCCTGGAACCTTGCCTCTCCAGAGCTCTAGCCCATTAGGGGAAGATAGAAACAGGCTGGGTGTGTGGATCAACCTGCCAATACCTATGTCCTGTGGAGAAGAAACTACAGAACAATCTAACTTTCTTAAAAAGGACTGTTACAAAGCTTCTGTGTACTGTGTAACAAAGATATAATGGTAACTGAAAATATGTTAGATTACCTA
Source organism: Erinaceus europaeus (assembly GCF_950295315.1). Lineage (NCBI taxonomy): Eukaryota > Metazoa > Chordata > Mammalia > Eulipotyphla > Erinaceidae > Erinaceus > Erinaceus europaeus. The sequence continues at coordinate 41,736,023 of NC_080171.1, read as the reverse complement.
CTCCTCAATTGAGATACAAGCATAACTTGTCCCTACTATATTCCAAATATTTGCAACATACAAATGGCATGCATGTTGCAGTGTGGGTTTTTGAGATATTTTCCAACTTGCAGCCTCATTCTAGTGTGCCTTACATGAACTACACACCACTTCACACTGACCACACAGAATCAGGAAAAGATAGCATATGTGTGCAGTAGAGTAGAAGGCTAAGCCAAGGGCACATTCCAGTACTTACAGTCAGAGACAATTATTGATAACTAATCACTTTTCTCTCTTACCATTATCAGAAGAGGTCTAAGAGATCTCCTAAACCACTCCTTCCATTTTTATGAGACAGGCTAAGCAATGAGATGTCCTGCATACAGTCATAAAGAGCTGGTGGTAGGTTCATGTTTCTTTTAAAATGTTTTCGTGTTTCTTTTTTAAAAAATATTTGTTTACTTATTTATTTGAGAGAGATATCACTGTGGAACATTTGATACAGGATCACCAAGTCACCTCCCAGGCTGCTAATTTCACTGCCCAGCAGGGCAAGAATTTAACTAAATGAGTAACATGTGGAGAGAATTTTAAACAAAGGATTATGGAGGAAGGGGTCAGAAAACAGTAAGGACAAATGAAAGGATATGAGAATATGGTTTGTTGGGGCCGGGTGGTGGCGCACCTGGTTGAGTGTTCACATTATAATGAACAAGGACCCAGGTTCGAGTCTCCAGTCCCCACCTGCAGGGGGAAAGCTTTGTGTGCGAGTGGTGAAGCAGTGCTGCAGGTGTCTCTCTCTCTTTCTTTCTATCTATCCCCTGATTCCCTCTCAATTTCTGGCTGTCTCTATCCAATAAATAAATAAATAAAGGTAATAAAAAAAGAGAAAAAGAAAATATGGTTTGTCAAAAAAGTATCAGCCCATAATATGTTAATTTCAGAAGCAGATGAATCTTAAAGCATATATATATATATATATATATATATGTATATATATAACATGTCTGCTCTACCAAGTGTCTGCTCTGCTCTATATAACATTTCTGCTCTACCAAGTGTGGCCTCTCTTGAAACATACATATGTACAAGAGAAATGATCCAGAATTTCTTTAAAGATGCATACAACAAAATGTGAACAAATTCATTACATAACTGCTTTTCATCTAAGCTACTGCTTCTGTCTCTAGTAGTTTAACAAGTATTTGCTTTCAAAATTAATGTGAATGCATAAACTTAAAACGATCATGTTCATAATAGACTGTCATATAGAGTAGGATTATGTGATTAGCACCATCCATTTTTTGATGAGTCTAGTCATTCACAAATGGTAGACAGATAAATAGGCTAAGGAGAGAATAATGAATCAATCCATTTACATTAACACTATTATCCTTAAAGAGAAGTCAGAAATTTCAAAACTACCCAAATGATTTCTTGTGTTGTCAAAAGACTGTCAAATCAAAATAATCTCAGTGTGAAGTTAAGGAGAATTTTACTGTTTATAAATTCCCAGATGAGAATGAAAATGAAATGTAGATAATACATTATTGTCAGATTTGTCCAAACAAAAGCTTTTAATCCAAAGGCTTAAAAAAATACATGAGAGGAGGGTGGTGTGATTAGCTTAACGGATCACACTCAAGCCTGGAACACCTGGTACAGAATCAAGTAGAGGATCATGCTATGCTTTTCACTGATAGTCAATGAACCTTTGAAACAGGCACCTCTCTTTCCTTTTCATGCTAGATATTAATCTTTATTTGACAGCAGATTTTGCTAACATTTGTTTAATGAACATGGAGTAGTCAATATTTCAATTATGGTATTTTTTTTTCAATCTTCATTCCCTAGCCCCAAGGTTTTGTTAGTATTGGCAATTACTTTCCTTGAAAAGACACATTTGGTTTTGAATTGCTATAGATTTGTCTCTACGGCAACTATGCTCAAAAATGTGCCAAAGGGAGTAGAAGCCCAAAGGGCACAGGCATCTGAGAAAGGGGATTCGTGGAGGAGATGCTGGAGCTAGGTTAAACTACAAAAGGAAGACTCAGGGATGATACCATGGAAAACAGATATTAAGATACAGAAAGATAAAGGATAAAAGAAATAGATTTGCCAGCAAATGGTTTAATTTGAACAATGGCATCAATAGTATATAAGATTCCTTTTTTCACAAAGTCAACATAATGCTAGGATCACTCAACTAAACAGTTATCTGCATGCACATAGACAAATAAAACTTGTATATGTATTTTTTTTAGTCCTGACAAGATATAAAGCAGCAGGTTGAATTGTACCCAGAGGAGTGTGCTGAATCTGTATTCTTCATTTCAGATTCTCCTGGATTTCTTGAACCTTCAGCTAGCCATGGGTACATTATGAAGTATATGATCATTAAAACTTAGTTACTAACTCTTATTACTACTTTTAACCACACATTTTGCCTAGTAAAATTGGTCATTGATACTTTCTCTTTTTGAAAAAAGTATATGAATATCAAAAGCGCTGATCACCTCCTTGAGGAAATGAGAAACTTCTCAGAGAACACAGCAGACGTGTCACCCAGTTACTGGTTCATGTTGTGGGAATCCTAGGGAGGAACAATCCTATTTATATGTGGCGGCTTAAAAAAACTATTACATGAAATGTCAACCCTTCACCCTCATTGCTTGGGTAAGACCTTTCCTTTCATAGTATTCTCTTAATTCCATTATAGGAGGTTCACTTCCTAACAAAGTCCCAAAACCTAGACATAGACTAGGTCCCACTGAGATAGAGCATATGGTTCACATGTATCCATAAATTAGGACAAAATATATAACTGAAAGCAAAAGTACACAAGAGTCTGCAGTGAGTCAGTATAAAGTTCATAATGAAATAGTGTCTACTTAAGACTTAGACACCCTCCTTACCTACTTCCTATTACAATTCTCTCACTCACTCCAAAACTAACCTTATCAAAGCAAGGACTGTAAAAGCTGAATAAGGGCAAGAGACTGGCATGCTTTAACGATAGCTCTTTAGTCACTATCAGGCCACCCCATCAACTGGGGCCCTAATTGAAGAGTCCTGAGATTCCCAATCAGACATGATGGGCCTAGACCTCAAATAAATCCCTCTCTTCATTGTTACCAGTCATTTCTATCAGGAACAACACAACAGACCCTTTTGTGGGCCCCCATAGGACTTTGCCCTCAACTTGGATCAACAATGGTAGTGAATGGTCCATCCTCCAAAAGGAGGATGGACAACATATTCTATGCTACACCTGAGGAAGATGGGTCAATATTGGGGCATCTTGGAAAGTTCCTACTCATGACCACAGAACATGAGCTCAGATCTACAGAAATGCAGAGGTCACATAGGCTCCCTAAGCTGAATATGGGTCCCAGATCACATCAAATTGATGGGGTTTATAGTCAACTATATTTATACCCACTTCCCATACTAGGGAGCTACTTTCTTCCCTGATCTAGCTTTCTGGTCTTTTTCCCAGCCATGAAATCATCTCCCCAGACAATAACTTGGATCCACCTACATATCAGATTTCAGGCTCAGAGAAAAAAGAAAAACAAACAGACAACCTAGTATAGCCACAGGCCCTTTGGAATATAACTACAGTATGCCTACTAGCTATCTACAAAATGGAGGACAACCCCCCAACTCTTCATCTGCACTATTCCAGCCTTTAGGTCCATGATGGGTCAACAATTTATTTGGCTTTTTATGTTAACTCTCTTTTCAATCACCAGGTTTCAGATGCTAGCATGATACCAACCAGACTTCCCTGGACAGACAACTCTACCAATGTGTCCTGGAGCTCTGCTTCCCCAGAGCCCTTCCCCACTAGGGAAAGAGAAAGACAGGCTGGGAGTATGGATCAACCTAGGGATCACCCTGTCAACGCCCATGTTCAACGGGGAAGCAATTACAGAAGCCAGACCTTCCACCTTCTGCATCCCATAATGGCCTTGGGTTCATACTCCCAGAGGGATAAAGAATAGGAAAGCTCTCAGGGGATGGGATGGGATACAGAGTTCCGGTGGTGGGAATTGTATGGAGTTGTACCCCTCTTATCCTATGGTTTAGTCAATGTTTCCTTTTTATAAATAAAAAAATTTAAAAAAGAACTATTACAGGGGGTCATGCAGTAGCACACTGGGTTAAGCGTACATAGTGCGAAGTGCAAGGACTGGCACAAGGATCCTCATTCGAGCCCCCAGCTCCCCACCTGCTGCGCGGGATGGGTGGGGATGGGGGGTGGTAACTTCACAAGTGATGAAGCAGGTCTGCAGGTGTCTCCTTCTCTCCTCCTCTCTCAATTTCTCTCTGCCCTATCCAACAACAACAGGAGCAACAATAGCAGCAACAGCAGCAGAAACAACAATGAAAAAAGAAGATAGCCACCAGGAACAGTGGATTCATAGTGTAGACACCGAGCCCAGTGACAAAACCCTGGAGGCAAAAAAAGAAGAAAAAACTATTACAAAAGATCAAATCTGTGGGTTTAAGAGGGGGTATTGGAAATGGTCAAAAAGCATAAACTTCTCATAAGGTGCTAGGAATATGAAGTATTACATGAAGAATATGATTAACACGGTTGATATGAAATTGTTAAATTTTATTATTTTTTTTTGTAATTTTTAACCAGAGCACTGCTCATCTCTGACATATAGTGGTGCTGAGGATTGAACCTGTGACATCAGACTCTCAAGCACAAAATTTGTTAAATTTCATATGAAATTTGTTGAAAGAGAATCTAGAGTTCAAATCACAAGGAGAAAAACTGCCTTCCTCTTTTTTCCATTCTATTGCGTTAATGGAGGATAATAAGAAAACATTACTACTATTGGTTTTATTGTTTTAGGTAGAGAAAGACAATAGAGGCAAAGAAAGCATGTGTGAAAGAAACCATAGCACCTAAGCTTCTAACAATGAGGTGGGGCCTGAGCTTGAACCTGGGTCATGTATATGGCAAAGCAACATACTACGAAGTAAGCTATTTTTCTGGTCCCATTATTATTATTTTTGACACCAGGTCATCTTCATCGGGTTCAGTACCTACCATACATACACCATTCCTGGTGGTCAGCTTTAACAGAAGGTTAGTGACAGAGAGGAAGAAACATAGAGAAGACCCAGTCGCACTGCTCCACTGCCTTTGAAGTGTACCCCCTGAAGATGGGACAGGTGAGAGGGCTGGGAAGGGGGCTTGAATTGGGAGCCTCCTATGTGGCAATGCATGTGCTCTACCAGGTGAGTTATCACTTTGCTTGCTAGCAAAATTTATGATAACCATTTCACAACACAAATAAGTCAAACCATGATGTTGCATACTTTAAACATATACAGTAAAATATGTCACCAATATCCACAGTTCAGAGGCAAACATTCACTAGAGAACCTGCTAAAATCACTAAATAAATTTCTCAACAGTGCTGGTCTTGGGGCCAACATTTGCCTTATTACCACAAGCCTCATGTTGTGACAGATTTATCAGTCTTGTGGTAGTAGAGAGAACATTGACAATGTATTTCATTTGTACAAGAGCTTTCACAATTTATCAAGGTTTTAGATACTTCAAAGAAATCTTAAATGGAAGTCAAATCACAGAGGACTTGAAATTTTCCCTGAGACTTTTCTAGAACACAGCTCTGCTCTAAGGATTAAATATTTGTTTGTTTTTTTTTTTTAAGAATTGGACACATGCACTTGCACTCAAATTTTAGAATAAAATTTAACATTACGAATTTTAAAGTAGGATCCTAATTATCTAAGTTATGACAAAGAACACAAATTTAATAGTTGTGCTTGTGATGCCTATTAATATTAAATTTATTTAGTCCTTAATTTAGTATTTATTATCTACTTACTATAAACAGATCTTGCAATAAGAACTGGGTCTATAATAGTAACTCATATAGATATAATACTTGTTTTTAAGAAGCTCAGATTAGTGGATGTCACATATCAAACTGGATTAGAGCTGACAGAACAGTTTAAGTTAAATGGAAATCTGTAGTTTAATTTCTTCTTTAAGCAAGCACTTCATTAATTTCCATTACGTTGCTAACAAAATTACTTCCCTTTCTCCCCCCTTTTTTTCCTTCTTATTAAATGTATGCTCTGGTTTAAAATATGATCTTGAAAACACTGATTTAAATTATATCAAATATATGTATTTCACATTTTTATTGTTTATTCCTAAATATTTTATAATGGGGGAGCATCTATTTCGGGGGCAATAAGCATCTTTATTCACTATATTCTTAAATATTTTGTAAGGCTTCTTTCTTTTTAGTTTCTTTATTGGGTGATTAGTGGTTTCATTTGTACAAGAGCTTTCACGATTTATCAGAGTTAGATACTTCAAAGAAATCTTATATGGAAGTCAAATCACAGAAGGCTTGAATTTTCCCTGAGACTTTTCTAGAACACAGCTAAAACATAATAGTTTGTATGTCAAATAGTTTTAAGTCTTAAGCACATTTGTCATATTTAAGATCTCAAAGTTTTCTCTGTTTTTCTCTAAAGGTACAGAAATAATAATGGTGAAATTAACACTGAAGACCAATAAAATAAATATTTCCAAGATAGTCCTGATAAGTAGATCTGATAATAAGCTGTCAACACAACTTCCAGAAGTTAACAATATTAAAAAGGGCAACTAATATAGATTATTTTTCTTCCTGTAGAGCAAGTTTAAGGCAGTTAAGTCAAGGAACAGAAAGGAGCCATAGCTTGTGGTACTGCAGTCTGATGATGATGATAGACATTCTCTTATCTAATACTATGACAACTCATTATGTTAGGCTGAAGACTTTCATCTTATAGAATTTAAACTCTGACCTAACACCATACACAAACGTCAGATCAGATCGTAACTCTAAATGCCAGACCTAAAACTATAAAACTTCTAGGAGAGAAAATATTCTGTAACTGTAAATTAGCCAAAGATTTTAGAAGATGTGGCATTAAAAGTATGATCTGTAAGAAATAAATTGATAAAATGGACACCAGAATGTAAAACTTCTCTTATTCACAACTACTAAGAAACTGAGAGGATACAAACTGGAGAACATTATTTGTAAATCACATATCACATGCAGAATGTTTTTTAAACTTGCAACTAGATTAAAAAATAAACAAAATATTTAAGTAGTGTTTTCAGCAATGATGATGTATGCAGAATTAGTAACCATCCGACAAAGATGCTTAAAATTAATTTTTTAAAAAATTTTATTACCTTTATTTATTTATTGGATAGAGACAGTCAGAAACTGAGAGGGAAGGGAGGGATATAGAGGGTGAGATACAGAGACACACCACTTGTGAGGCTTTCCCCCTGCAGGTGGGGACTGGGGGATCAAATCCAGGTCCTTGCGCATTGTAACATGTGCGCTCAACCAGGTGTGCCACCACCTGGCTCCTAAAATTAAAATTACATTGAGGTACTACAACACACCCACAAGAATAGTTATCACCCTGAAAGACTAGTACTACAAGGTGTTGGTGAGAAGGTGGGAAACTAATCTCGTACATTTCTGGCAGGAATGCAGAAAGGCACAGCTATTTTGGAAAACAGTGTGTCAAATTCTTATAAAGCTAAACACACCTTACCATATAACTCAATAATCAGACTTCTATAAATTTATCCAGAGCAATGAAGATATAGTCACCTGGAAACTTGAAAGCAAATATCCATAGCAGCATTATTAAAAGTAGCTTAAGCTGAAGTTATTCAGTATCTACCAACTGCCAAATGGATAACCAAAATGTTATGCCAAATAATAAAGTATATTCAGACTGGGAGAAAAAATGTAAAACATCTGAAAAAGGACTTGTATCTAGAATACACAGAGAATAAATTAGTAATATAACTCACTGCTCCTTCCCAATGGGATGTCTGTCAACATTCTGATTTATTATAATTGCTATCTTTTGAATCATTTTCCATAACCTCCGGAATCCCACATAGCAAGGAATGTTTCTAGGAATAACTTTCTCCTGAGTCTTCAAATATACTTGTTTCCAGAGGCCTCAAGGTCACTGCCATACCTATTCTATACATCTCTAACTCCCCCAGGGCACCAAACACATATCTGCATATATAGCTCAAAGAAGACACTATTTTTGGATAGTCCCCACAACAGGGTAAGTTTAGATCATGCTATCTGCCAACCTTGCTTAGGCTTAAGCTCTGCGATGAGAAGAGATAATGAAGTCCTAGAAATTAATAACATTGCCCTCAAGTTCAAGGTAGTTATTTTGTTAAACTAAAGATGTGATCCTATACCTTGAGGGCCCTTGTGAAAAAGATGGGAAAACACCATAACCCTATCTCCTGGGAATAAGTTTCCCCAAACCAATTGCCTGGAGATAATTACCAAAAGAGAAATACTGTCAAGTGAGGAAAGTATGTATTTGAAGAAAAATATAACTGACAGGGCAAACAGTCTCCAATGTGGGATTTCAGGGTAATGACATATCTTTCTTCACAGACCAATGCTAAATGAAAATTGTCAATGTAATGACTACAGAGTCAGTGGATAACATACATACAATCTATAAATGGGAAAATACGGACTTCAATAGCCCCATAGGTAAGCCTCAGATTGTAAGAGAAAAAAGCTACAATGAAGAGGAAAAAAAAAGTCCTAAGGGTTGTTAACTTCCCACCCTGCTAACCTAAGAGATGGTTCATGAAATTCTGAGATTATTTAGGGCCTCAGCTGAAGAGCACATGGATTAGAGATTGATAATTATCAATAGATGAAAACTGATCTTATCAATAGTTAGCCTGTGGGCTTACTTTATAAAGGTTTAACCAGGCTCTGTGCCTCTGAATAATCTTGAGATTCTCTGATTAATTTTTCTTAGTAAACTCCTGGCCAACATAGTAACACTGTTTCCCCTCGGTTAGGTAATTTCTTATATCCACTTATCCCTCAGTTACATTGTTTAAATACAGTCTATCCAATATAATCTGTTTATAATTTTTTAATTACCACTTCATGTGTGTGTGTGTGTTTTTTTTTTTCTGAAGATGTCTGAAATACTTAAAAGAATCTGAACTACTAAATTAATGGCTGATGTGAGTTATGGGAATTAGGTGATTAAAATCAAAGCGTTTTTAGAATTTTAAATATTAAATTTATAATAATAATTACGATAGCCATGTCATCTTGCTGTTGTTGTTACCAGAGTCTGACCACTCCAGGTTGACTTTTTCAGAAAGAGAGAGGGAAGAAGAGACAAAGCTTTCCCCAGTGCTATAGTACACCCATGTAGTATTCCTCGGTTGCACATAAGTAATGCAGGCAACCCTACCAGGTGAGCTATCTTACTGGTCACTGTCCATAGAAATTTAATTACTTAAATGTTAGAAGACTAGTGTCTGATTTGCCACATTCATACACTGTACAAACATTAATAAAGAATGAGCTTAAGGGAGTAGGGTGGTAGTGCAATGGGTTAAGCGCAGGTGGCACAAAGCGCAAGGACCAGCACAAGGATCCCAGTTTGAGCCCCCGGCTCCCCACCTGCAGGGGAGTCACTTCACAGGCGGTGAAGCAGGTTTTCAGATGTCTATCTTTCTCTCCCCGTCTCTGTCTTCCCCTCCTCTCTCCATTTCTCTCTGTTCTAACAACGACAACATCAATAACAACAACAATAACTACAACAACAATAAAAAACAAGGGCAACAAAAGGGAAAATAAATAAATTAAAATTTTTTTTAAAAAAAGAATGAGTTTACTTTTTTAGAAAAATTATTTGGGGTGGGCTGGGCAGTGGTGCACTCGGTTAAGTGAACATATCAACATGTGCAAGGATCTGCATTTGAGCCCCCGCTCCCCACGTGCAGGGAGGAAGATTCATGAGTCATGAATCAGGCCTGTAGATATACTTCTCTATTCATCCTTCCCTCTCAATTTCTCTGTCCTTTCAAATAAAAGAAAAAAAAACTAAACTAAAAATGCCTCCAGGAGCTGTGGATTTGTAGTGTCGGCACTGAGCCCCAAGCAGTAACACTGGAGGCAGAAAAAAAAAAGCAAAAAAATTTATTTCTTATAAATACAATGACAACTGACACCACTTAAACTGAATGTGGAGCAGAAGTGTTAATATTCTTTTATGTGTATAAAATGCTTCCCAAGGAAATAAAAATCAATAGGGATGTGGTAAGAATTTCATCTCAAACTCATTTTCCACAGTTAGAAAAGAGAAACAAGAGCACCATTTCTGAGCACTTGAATGGCATATGGGTCATACCTCCATAATCCTAAACCAAAGAAAGTTTCGGGAACCTATGGCAATTTTTCATTAATTTTAAAAAAAACCAGACTGCATTGGGAGAGTGGGGCTTATAAGGCGCATCAGTCAAATAAGCATAATACAGATGGTCTGTGTTGGGTCATAACCTTTACCTGACTTGAAAATCCAGAGAACCTCCAGATAGAAGCTAACTTAGTAAGAGCCTATTTTCCTTTGGTGTGTACAGACAGTGTATATCTGGCTCACTTATTTGAACATGTATTTTTTTTATAAATCAAATTCCTTACACCATTTTATTTATTTTTTTCATCTTATTTCTGTTTTATTAAATAGGGCAGAGAGAAATTAAGAGGGGAGGGAGGATAGGGAGAGAACAATAGACACCTGCAGACCTGCTTCAACACCTGCAGATGGGGAAACGTGGCTTGAGCCCAAGTCCTTGTGCAAGGTAATTATGCACACCTAATGGTGTATGCCGTCACCCAGCGCCCCCCATGTTGTTTTGAATGCTTAATAATAATATGCCAAATGAGCACACCATAGTCAACCAATGTATCTTAATAGCAAGAACCTATTTATTTATTCATTATCCCTTAGCTCCTAAATTTGAATCTCAATACAAAGAATGTTTCTGAGACTTTTTTTTCTTACTTTCTCAAACCTTCTCAGGTGTTTTTATTTGCCTCCTAATACCCACATCATGCTTACATCTATGCTTCTCAAGTACAGATTATAGGGTGCTGAACACTGAGTATCTATCACACAGTGCCTGCTTTACAGCAAGTAGGAACAATTAGCTCACTCAGTGAAGGCACACACACAGGCACCTGGTTTGTCTTACAGTAAGTAGGAATACAGCTGTAAGGACACATCTAGCCACATTTCATCAAGACCAGAGAAGAGTAGCATAAACTAGATGGGAGAGAAAGGGGTGGAAGGGCCACTTCTGTCAAGGGCTATTTGGAAACTTAAGACATAATTTGTGAACTATCAACTTAAAAGTTGGCACTTAATGCTGGTATAAAAAAAAAAAAAAGCTCTCATAATGATCCTGGGTCCACAATCCCAGAGAGATAAAGAACAGGAAAGCTTCCAGTGGAGGGGATGGGATATAGAGCTCTGGTGGTAGGAAATGTGTGGAATTTTACCCCTTTTATCCTATGGTTTTTCGATATTTTCTATTTTTTATTTTATAAATAAATCAAATCAATCAATCAATAAAATAAAAATTAAAATGTATAACAAAGCTCCTAGACTTACTGAATTTTGAGTCACACCTGTAGTTGCCTCTGAGGTGCCAAATCAAATGATTACGCATGCTAGACATTCCCCACCCCTGTTCTACATACTGAAATGAAAGTACTAAAAATTGATTTTGTGTCTACTATATGTTAGGCAGTTTCTGTTCTTTCAATAAATTTAGAAAGTGGAAATTATTATTCCAATTTTTATGTGTATGTGTGTTTGAGGGGAAGAGAATGAAAGCTGGATTTAAATCATTTGTCCACAGCAAAAGAAAAGAAACAGCTCTCACAACTTCAGCTTGCACTGAGTAGCCTGAATAAACAAAAGGCCAAGACAATCCATCCCTGGAATCCTTAAGATTATTATAGTTCTTGTTCCTTTTTCACATTTCAAGAGAAACTGAAAAAATATACCAAGTGCTCGTGGAAATTTCAGTGATGTACTCTTGTTGTCAAATTTCTAAATGGTCCTGTTTCACTTTTCAAAATCAGCAGTGAATGTTACATGCTTGTCCTAGAACTATCTGGACTGTGCGGCACTATCCTCCTCCCTCAGAATGAACTCTAAGTTCAGATGAGAAGAAGCAGTCATCACTCTAGTGTCAACTTGAGTATGCTACAGGACCCCAGGTTTCAGCTGAGGTTGGGGGCAGGGTAGGAGGAAGGGGACTGATGCCTGGAATCGCTAAGGTCCTTGAGGTCTCAGGTGAGTAACTTTGATTCCCATCAAAATAGTAACAAACAAAAAATTCATCAGGAAGTGTGTTGCAATTTCATAGACTGATAGATGGAAGTATGTAGCAATATATCTTTTATTACTTCTCTTGACAGCTACAGATTGTATGCCAAGTTTAACTTGGCCAATATACACATTGTGCAGGTATATAAGAGAGAATTTTGGAGATGTTTTTCTGGCTATCACAGAAATAAAGTAGCTATTGAGAGAAATTTCCTGGTAGCCTCCCTCTGCCCCCATCAAAAAAAAAAAGGGTTCTCACTGTGTTGACAACTGTACTATAAGCCATTGACCACCCCCTCCAACAAAGTGGTAAAAATCTCCTCTCATTCATACACACACACACACACACACACACACACACACACACACACACACACACACACACACACACACACACACTTTCTCCCTATTGCCCCAAATATCTCTCTAGTTACATATTCCTAACATAGGCATTTTAACACTCAGCATATTAATTTTCGAACACTGGACAGGTCAGTCTGAATTAAAGATCTTTTTCCTGTTAAAATAAATCATGATCAATGATTCTATAAATAATGGACTGTAACTTTCTGTATTAAAGCAGTTCATAAAGAACTATGTGTCATAAATAAAACAAGATGGGATGATTAAGCTTAATATTCTGATTTTCTACAGTTAAAATAAATAAAATTATGCTGTACTTTTAGAGTAGTTCTAGTTATCAAGTACTGGCAGTTTAGCAAAGTTCCTCACTAGTCAATCACACAGATGTCACAGTACATTTGATGAAAGCTTTCCCAGCGGCATTCATACTCGATAAGCACATTGTGGGGATGAGAGTTTTCAGACAACCAGAAGAAAAAGTCATTTTCTACCCCCAGTTTCAGATGCAATAGGTATATGATATAATGAAAACAAGATTTCTCTGAGGAATGTGGAATGTATTTAGCATTTCCACCAAATTATTCTGTCACCATCTGAAAGATACTAAGACAGAAACAGATCTGACTGCATTTTCCTTATTTTCAGGTGAAACATCTAATAAGGGCCTTCTTGTCCCTGAAGATAGTTCTGATGTAGAAAAATAATAAAAGTGGAAGTTAAATGTCTATAATGATTAACTCATATGGTCTAAAATACTGTGCAATGTAAACATGCTTATCATACATGGGAATAAATTTATGAAGAAATTTATAATATTCTTAATTGTTTAAACCTCTAAATTTAATAAATCTATAAATTCTTATATTTTAAATTTAAGTCTAGTTTCCATACTACAAAGTTCTTTAATTATACACCTTTCTTTAACATCAAGGAGAAATAAAGACCCCAATCAATCCTTGATAACTGTGTATATGTAATTTTCTAAGTATTAATTTTACTTATTATCTATAAGCTTCACATAAGGCAGAGAGGAGACATGATGGAGGGAGGGAGGGCAGGAGGGCAGAGCCAGAGCAACTCTCCAAGGCATGAGGCGCACTGGAACTCAGGCATGAATGAGTGATGCTCTCAACCAGTTGAGACATTTTCCCAGCTAGGACTGTTTTTTTAAAGTTTGTCATATATAACCAAAGAATTTTCCTTTTTTAAAAAGATTTTATTTATTTATTGATGAGAAAGATAGGAGGAGAGAGAGAAAGAACCAAACATCACTCTGGTACGTGTACTGCTGGGGCTTGAACTCAGGCCCTCACACTTGAGAGTCAAGAGCTTTATCCACTGCGCCACCTCCTGGACCACAAGAATTTTCATTTTAAGAAACTGGTTACAACAAACGGAAAATTATTAAAAGACACAGTTGGAAACTAAACAACATGCTCCTTAAGAACCATTGGGTCAGAGACTCACTCAACAGGAAATTCAAATGTTCCTGGAAACTAATGAAAATGAAGAAACAACCTATCAAAATATTTGGGACACAGCTAAAGCAGTACTGAGAGGCAAACTTATAGCCATACAATCACATATTAAACACCAAGAAGAAGCCCAAATGAACGACCTTACTGCACACCTCAAGGAATTAGAGGAAGAGGAACAAAGGAACCCTAAAGCAACCAGAAGGACAGAAATCACTAAAGTTCGAGCAGAAATAAACAACATCGAAAATAAAAGAACCATACAAAAGATCAATGAAGCCAAATGTTGGTTCTTTGAAAGATTAAACAAAATTGACAAACCCCTAGCCAGACTCACCAAACAAAAAAGAGAGAAGACTCAAATTCATAAAATTGTAAACGATGGAGGAGATATCACAACTGACACCACAGAAATCCAGAGAATCCTGGAACAATTCCTGGAAACCTATGCACTTCCAAAACTGAACCAAGAAGTACTACAAAATCTAAATGCACCAATCACAGACAAAGAAATTGAAACCATTATTAAGAATCTCCCCAACAACAAAAGTCCTGGACCAGATGGCTTCACAAACGAATTCTACAAAATTTTCAGGAAACAGTTAATACCCATACTTCTTAAGCTATTCCATAAGATTGAAGAAACAGGAATACTCCCTTCCACCTTTTATGAAGCCAACATCACCCTGATACCAAAAGCTGATAGGGACAGAACAAAAAAGGAAAACTACAGACCAATATCGCTGATGAACATAGATGCCAAAATATTAAACAAGATCCTGGCCAACCAGATACAGCAACACATCAAAAAGATTGTTCATCATGACCAAGTGGGATTCATCCCAGGAATGCAAGGTTGGTTCAACATCCCTAAGTCAATCAATGTCATTCACCACATCAATAAAAGCAAAGCCAAAAACCACATGATTATCTCAATAGATGCAGAGAAAGCCTTTGACAAAATCCAACACCCATTCATGCTCAAAACTCTACAAAAAATGGGAATAGATGGGAAATTCCTCAAGATAGTGGAGTCTATATATATAGCAAACCTACAGCCAACATCATACTCAATGGACAGAAGCTGAAAGCATTCCCCCTCAGATCGGGGACTAGACAGGGCTGTCCACTGTCACCGTTACTCTTCAACATAGTATTGGAAGTTCTTGCCATAGCAATCAGGCAAGAGAAAGAAATCAAAGGGATACAGATTGGAAGGGAAGAAGTCAAGCTCTCACTATTTGCAGATGATATGATAGTATACATAGAAAGACCTAAAGAATCCAGTAGAAAATTACTGGAAGTTATTAGGCAATATAGCAAGGTATCAGGGTACAAAATCAATGTACAAAAATCAGTGGCATTTCTTTATGCAAACACTAAATCTGAAGAAGAAGACATCCAGAAAGCACTCCCATTTACTGTTTCAGCAAAATCAATCAAATACCTAGGAATAAAGTTGACCAAAGAAGTGAAAGACTTATATGCTGAAAACTATGAGTCGCTACTCAAGGAAATAGAAACTGATACCAAGAAATGGAAAGATATCCCATGCTCATGGATTGGAAAAATAAATATCATCAAAATGAATATTCTCCCCAGAGCCATATACAAATTTAATGCAATACCCATCAAAGTTTCACCAAGCTTCTTTAAGAGAATAGAACAAACACTACAATCATTTATCTGGAACCTGAAAACACCTAGAATTGCCAAAACCATCTTAAGGAAAAGAAACAGATGGAGGCATCACACTCCTAGACCTAAAACTATATTATAAAGCCATCATCATCAAAACAGCATGGAACAAAAATAGGCACACAGACCAGTGGAACAGAATTGAAAGCCCAGAAGTAAATCCCAACACGTATGGGCATCTAATCTTTGATAAGGGGGCCCAAAGGATTAAATGGAAAAAGGAGGCTCTCTTCAATAAATGGTGCTGGGAAAACTGGGTTGAAACATGCAGAAGAATGAAATTGAACCACTTTATCTCACCAGAAACAAAAATCAACTCCAAATGGATCAAAGACCTAGATGTCAGATCAGAAACAATCAAATACTTAGAGGAAAACATTGGTAAAACGCTTTCCCACATACACCTCAAGGACATCTTTGATGAATCAAACCCAACTGCAAGGAAGACTAAAGCAGAAACAAACCAATGGGACTACATCAAATTGAAAAGCTTCTGCACATCCAAAGAAACTATTAAACAAACAGAGAGACCCCTCACAGAATGGGAGAAGATCTTCACATGCCAGACATCAGACAAGAAACTAATCACCAAAATATATAAAGAGCTCAGCAAACTTAGCAGCAAAAAAGCAAATGACCCCCATCCAAAAATGTGCAGAGGATATGAACAAAACATTCACCTCAGAGGAGATACAAAAGGCTAACAAACACATGAAAAACTGCTCTAGGTCACTGATTGTCAGAGAAATGCAAATTAAGACAACACTAAGATACTACCTCACTCCTGTAAGAATGGCATACATCAAAAAGGACAGCAGCAACAAATGTTGGAGAGGTTGTGTGGACAGAGGAACCCTTTTAAATTGCTGGTGGGAATGTAAATTGGTACAGCCTCTGTGAAGAGCAGTCTGGAAAACTCTCAGAAGGCTAGACATGGGCCTTCCATATGATCCAGTCATTCCTCTCCTGGGCTTATACCCCAAGGACTCCATAACACCCAACCAAAAAGAGGTGTGTACTCCTATGTTCATAGCAGCACAATTCATAATAGCTAAAACCTGGAAGCAACCCAGGTGCCCAACAACAGATGAGTGGCTGAGAAAGCTGTGGTATATATACACAATGGAATACTATGCAGCTATCAAAAACAATGAACCCACCTTCTCTGACCCATCTTGGACAGAGCTAGAAGGAATTATGTAAAGTGAACTAAGTCAGAAACATAAAGATGAGTATGGGATGATCCCACTCATCAACAGAAGCTGACTAAGAAGATCTGAAAGGGAAACTAAAAGCAGGACCTGATCAAATTGTAAGTAGGGCACCAAAGTAAAAACCCAGTGGCGAGGGGTAGACATGCAGCTTCCTGGGCCAGTGGGGGGTGGGAGTGAGCGGGAGGGATGGGTCACAGTCCTTTGTTGGTGGGAATGGTGTTTATGTACACTCCTAGCAAAATGTAGACATATAAATCAGTAGTTAATTAATATGAGAGGGGGAAAATCAATTGTATGTCTCAAAGTTTCTCAAAAGACAAACTGAATCTTTTTAATATATAGGCTATGTATTTGATATGCGGACTCTCTCAAAAGCCTAGACCAAGTAGAAGCATCCAATAGCACAGCTATATACAAGATACTGGATACTGTACAGCAAACCATAACAAAGGGACTTTTCAAAGTTAACCCAATTAACAAATAATGTGATGATTACATTAACTATCGATTGTCTTTTTGAACCCTAAGACAGCAGGAACCTAACATCTCCACTATAGAGCCCCTACTTCCCCCAGTCCTGGAACCCTTGGATAGGGCCCACTTTCCCGTATGCATCTCCCAATCCAAACCAAATAATTTTGCATCCGCCGATCACAACCTAGCCAACGCAACGATTGCCACCTCAACATGCTTCACCTCAGACTGTATCCAGAGACTTCACGTGTGGAATGACAACCCTTCAGCTTCATTACTCGGGTACCAGATGCCACCAGGATGCTGGCCAGGCTTCCCTGGATTGAAGACCCCACCAATATGTCCTGGAACTCAGCTTCCCCAGAGACACACCTTACTAGGGAAAGAGAGAGGCAGACTGGGAGTATGGACCGACCAGTCAACGCCCATGTTCAGCAGGGAAGCAATTACAGAAGCCAGACCTTCTGCCTTCTGCAACCCTCAACGACCCTGGGTCCATGCTCCCAGAGGGCTAGAGAACGGGAAAGCTATCATGGGAGGGGGTGGGCTATGGCGATTGGGTGGTGGGAATTGTGTGGAGTTGTACCCCTCCTACCTTATGTTTTTGTTCATTAATCCTTTCTTAAATAAAAAATTTAAAAAAAAAAGAAACTGGTTGATGGTCAAGATAAAGTACATAGCAAACTGACCAAATATATGAGGAAAAGGAAATTATACATTGCTACAGGGTCAGTGGTCCTGAGACCACAAGGCTATCTTTTATAATAACCAGGAAAAAATTTTTTGATATTCAACTTTTTGAACTAACTTGACTGGATAATGTGGCACCCAGATACTTGATAAAACATTATCCTGGATAAGTCTTCTGTGAGGGTGTTTTCAGATGACCTTAGCATTCGAATTTATAACTGAGCCAAGTAAACTACTATACTATGGGCGAGCCTTGTCCAATCAACTGAAGACCTAAATAGAATAAAAAGACCCACTATCCCTCAATTAAGAGAGAATTCCTTATGTCTGGCTTTTTTCTTGCTGCTTCTTTTTCTTTCTCCTATCCAGTTTTTGGACTTAAAAAAATCAATCATCAGCTATTCCTAGGACTCTAGTATGTCAGCCTAAGAATCAAAATTTTAGCACTAGCACTGGCTCTTTCTTGTGCCTTAAACACACCCACTGTAGACTTTGAGGCTTTTTTCTTCTTTTTTATTTAAGAAAGGATTAATTAACAAAACCATAGGGTAGGAGAGGTACAATTCCACACAATTCCCACCACCCAATCTCCATATCCCACCCCCTCCCCTGATAGCTTTCCCATTCTCTATCCCTCTGGGAGCATGGACCCAGGGTCATTGTGGGTTGCAGAGGGTAGAAGGTCTGGCTTCTGTAATTGCTTCCCCGCTGAACATGGGCATTGACTGGTCGGTTCATACTCCCAGTCTGCCTCTCTCTTTCCCTAGTCTCTGGGGAAGCGGAGCTCCAGGACATATTGGTGGGGTCTTCAGTCTAGGGAAAGGTCATTTAAAAGCTATGCCAAAAATAAGTAAGATGTGACCTAGCAGGAGCTGGGCGGTAGCGCAGCAGGTTAAGTGCAGGGGAGTCGCTTTATAAGCGGTGAAGCAGGTCTGCAGGTGTCTATCTTTCTCTCCCCCTCTCTGTCTTCCCCTCCTCTTCTCCATTTCTCTCTGTGCTATCCAATAACGACAAAAACAATAAAACAAGGGTAACAAAAGGGAATAAATAAATACATATTTTTAAAATACCTAGGAATAAACCTTCCCAGTCCCCACCAAAGTGTTCTCTATTTGTCCAGATCAGTATTCAGTTTGCGTACAAGAAAGTAAATTTTACAGTAAGCACAGTCTGGGTAGGATTGGGTAAAGTTAAAAATCTGTAGTCTACTATATATGTTTGCAATTTTCTGATGCCGAATACCTTTTCCTCAACTTTAAATGATCTTTCTTTACAGGCAGCACATAAAGGGGAATTGGAGTTAGATTCTGGAATTTAATATTCTTTCCATATTTATAAGCTTTATGTGATCTTGGGAATGCTATTTACTTCGTTATGTCTCGGTTTTCTCATTGGCAAAATGTGAAAAATAATAGTGCCCAATGTGTGAGGCTGTAAGGATGAAAATAGTTCAGGCATGTCAAGTTCTGGAGACAGTGCTGTTAAGTGGTACCTGTCAGTGTCAGACCTTTCTAACTTTATGAAACTGCTCTTTCTTTTAGACTAAACTAAACTGCTGGCTCTTTTCTAACCTCTAGTATAGTAGAGAGAAAGCACCCACTTACTAACTTACAGACCAACAACTGAGCTGGAATCACACCTACTTTGCCAGCACTAGGTGTGATTCTGGTACAGATGCTCAGTGACTGTGAACCAAAATTTCAAAGGGATAATCTATCCCAACGAGAATAGCAACCCATTAACAGTTACTATTAATGAATAGCAATGTAGTGAAGTGAAACTACAGTTAGAATTTCATAAGGAAAAATAATTCACCTTTTCGGCTTTATCATCAAGTCTGTGAATTTATAATTCTTCTAGACTCCCTTGCTTTAAAGTCTTTCATGAGTGGTCACTTTTGTTTATAGTCTTGTCCTTATTAATGGTATAAAAATGCAAGCAAGGGAGTCGGGCGGTAAGGATCCGGGTTCAAGCCCCCGGCTCCCCACCTGCAGGGGAGTCGCTTCACAGGCAGTGAAGCAGGTCTGCAGGTGTCTATCTTTCTCTCCCCCCTCTGTCTTCCCCTCCTCTCTCCATTTTTCTCTGTCCTATCCAATAACAACCACATCAATAACAACAACAATAATAACTACAACAACAATAAAAAAAGACAACAAGGGCAACAAAAAGGAAAATAAGTAAATAAAATTTTTAAAAAAGCTTAAAAAAATGCAAGCAAAAGAAAGCTGATAAATCAATATCTACCCCAGGACAACAAAAGTCTAGAATATTTGAACAATCCTATAAAGTTAAATAAATTGTTAACTGCAGTTAATGCATAATTATTTCAACTAAAGAGCTATTAAGAAATATTTTCTAATGCAGTGGACTTTTATTTTCCAAGCAGAAAAAAAAAAAAAAAAAGAGGGCAAGGTAGTAGCTACAACTACATTATTAAGGGTCAGTTCTCCAAATGTCTGGTCTCAGATGTCTGGTCACTGATGCCACTCTAAAGCCAAATTAATAAAAGGCATACTCTAGGGAAGCATAAAGAAGAATAACTGTTCAAGTAATTTAAATATGCCAACACTTAAAAACAGAATGGGGTGGGAGGAATTGTCATTTTGTTTCCTAGCCACATAAGCTTCTCATTTAATCAAAAGAATTTGAGAAGGCTTACTTAAATATTAAAAAGAAATAGTAAGGAGAAGCAAAAGTTCACCTAGGTCCTATTTAAAATAACAGTAAAGTACCCACTAGAAAACATTAGTTATCAGAGTTGGAACAGCAGTTTAATAAGCACAGTTTAATCAAATAAGGTATTCCAAAAGTTAAAAGAAGGGGTGAGGGAGATAGCATAACTGTTATGCAAAAAAAGACTTTCATGACTGAGGCACTGAGGTCCCAGAACCACCAAATGCCAGAGCTGAACAGTGCTCCAGTAAAAATAAACAAACATATATAAAGCTTTGGACTCTAAAGCATGAGGCCCTGAGTTCGAGTTTGATCCCAGTAGCACATGTGCCAGGGTGATGTCTGGTTCTTTCTCTCTCCTCCTATCTTTCTCATTAATAAATAAATAAAATCTTTAAAAAAAGAAAAAAAAGTGGTCCAGGAGGTGGCTCGGTGAAAAATAAACAAACATATCAATTACTATTTTTAAAAAGTAAAAAAAGATTCCTAAAAGATCCACCTGGTTTAGTTATACAAAATGCAAACTGGGGAGCAGATACCCCAGAAACTTACCACTATATCCTCAGGGAATGTGTCTCTGCTGAAGGAGCCATCATCGAACACAACCTCATAGAATGTCTGGGAGGTCACAGCAATCACTCTGCAGCTGTAATACCTTGTATTTCGATGCTTCGTGATGACTGTCTGCCCGATGGAGATGCCCTTCTCACCGGCCTTGGCCTTCTAAAAGGACAGAGAAAGAGAAGAGAAACAGTTGAAAGAGAAAAAGGAAAGAAAAGTTCAAAAGAAATACTTGGGAAACTGATTAAATTAGTCACATTTTAAACTCTTGTGGAATAATTTCAAACTTAAACCAAAAGAAATGAATGGTACAAAAACACTCACATAATCTTTGACCTGTAGTCACTTAAAATGCACTATGTTCAAATAGAAATGTTTAATAGCTAAGGATAGTATCCTATATATACTGAAATAACCCAGTTTCCTACTTCTTTTTTTTTTTTACTCAACTCTTTTATATGGCCTTTCAAAGTTAGAGAAGAATTTAGCCATAATAAAAAGTACACATGATGATATGGTCCAGGAGGTGGCACAGTGGCTAAGGCACTAACTAGACTCTCAGGCATGAGTTCAATCCCCGGCAGCACATGTACCAGAGTGATGTCTGGTTCTTTCCCTCTCTCTCTTATCTTTCTCATGAATAAATAAATAAAATCTTTAAAACAAAGAAACAAACAAAAAAGTACACATGATGGTAAAGTCTGTAGAGTTATGTGACTGCAAAACTGGCCCCATGACTACCACTTAAAACTGCAAGGTTAACTCTAGGAGATAAAATACACAATCTGTGTGACCACATAGTTGCCCCAATAAGCTGGACTATTTACAGATAGGGACTTACCTAAATGTGCAAAAAATTGCACATTTTTGCAAATGCTGTCTCTCTCAAACTGATTACAAAATAGTTCCAGTTGGAATTACAAGTACTATATTTTATCATTAGTTACTTTAATAATTTTGGAATTCTCACTCAAAGAGACAACCGATTTTGGATTTGAATTCTGAGCTCTACTCCAGGCTGTGTAATCTTGAGAATGTTAAAACTTAACCTTTATCAGCCTTGGGTCATCTGTGGAGGGATAGTACTTACATTAAAGGCTTGTTGTAAAATGGGACAAAGTACATAAAATGCTTAAACTCAAAAGGGCTCAGCAAATGTCAACTAATTTCATTTTAGAAAATGGAGAATATATATAAGACCCTAGTGATAGGTTCATAAACCACCCTTTGCTATTGCACCTCAGCAAAGGCAGGTGAGACAGTGAAGCACCCTGGTTTCATATGATAATACTAAATCTATAGCCAAATCATCACTGTCTTTTTTTTTTTCTTCTTCTTCTTCCCCTCTTTTTCATTTTACCTATTCCCAACTCTAATTCCTGTTATAAGTACAGGCACACAGACTATGGTTCGTGTGGAGACCATAATGTGCTTTCATTCCTGCACCCTCAAGTCTCCCAAAGCCTTTGTTTACAACTGTTTTAAAGCCCTAAGGCCCAGGCAAAGCTCACTTTCATCAAAGTCCCTCTTCTGACAGGGCAAAACCTATGGGTCAGTGCTGGGACACACTTCTCTTTTTTCCTTGACACCCAGAACAGTGTGTGCTCTACTGTTGTTACCAGGGGAATAATAAATCAATAATCAATGGTAAAATGAGTGAATGAATCAACTGTGAGGTTAGGTGTGACACATGCTCAAAATGGGAAAAGACTGAATTCATTTGCTGCAGAAAAAGGCAAAAGGAAACAACTTTATGAAGATGGTCCTCTTGGAGGAGGAGGCTACACATGTATATAGATAAGGATAATAAATAAAAAATTATAGTGAAATTTACTGGGTCTGGAAAGGGCAAGGTAGTCAATGGAGAAGGAATACAGACTTGATAAGAGGAAGGTTGACTTTGGAACACAACTATTTTCTTCTTGCGTAGGACATGAAATGTATGTAAATTGACTGGCTGGAAAGATGGCCAGCACATAAATTAAATACACAGCCTTCAACTAAATAAAAATTTTCATAAGCTTCAAGCATGACCATTTCACAGCAGGTACTAAGGAAAACAGATTTTTTTTTTATAATCTCATTTTGATAGAATTTCTGATTTATTTTTGCAGGGAAAATTTATTGACAAGCATAGCCTTTAACTGATTATACATTCTCAAAAATATTTTCTGTCAGAAAAGCATATGAATCTATTGATGCTAAGAATGTCATTTCTGATCAGAATGAACACACACACACATACACACACAATTATACAAAGACCTCTATCAGATCAAGGAAATGGCTACATTATTTTGAAGATTAGTACATAGGCTAAGGTTGTGAAAGTCTAATTTTCTTTAACATGCACTAAGCAGAGATGAACACTGCTTTGTTTTTAAATACAACTATTTTAAAGAAAAGTTATAACCAGTTTGAGATAGTGGAGATGTTAAGAAAATGTTATTATAGAAAGTCCACAAAAGCAGCGTAGAGTTCCATGGGAAACACTAATACATGAACTAATTAAATTATCCCAGTAACAATGTGAGGTAGTACTTTCATTAAATGTAAGAAGTGAAGTAAGTAAGACATCAAGTCAGGTAACTTTTCCAAAACCTCAGAGCAGGTGAGAGATTAAGGTGAGCCTCTTCCATCACAAGTGTCTCAGCATTATTAACTAGGAGAATAAACACAGGCTGACATTAGAGAAGTGGGGCTAGTGGAATTTAAACCACTGGATCACTGGATAAAACAGTCACTTTTTCTTTCTTGGCTATAATTTACTGAATCTGACATAGATGCTTTTTGAGCTATTTCTCAGTATACTCATAGAGGTGAATTAGCAGTTTGTATTTACAGCCAATGTAGAAATGAAACATGCTGAATATATACTCTCAGTCTGCCTATATGGACACATACACAGTGTAGTAAACAGCAAAACTACCCACAAAGCTTCATTTGTTTTTATATTGTTTCATTGCGTGATATGTTGCAGAGCATGTTTCCTTCTTCTTCTTCTAGCATTTGCCAGTATGTTTCCTCATCCCTTGAATCTAAGCTAGCCTATGTCTTAGTCTGCTGTGGCCATAAGAACACAGAAGTATGCCTATCTGAAGCTTTTGCTCATAAAGGCCATGTACACTTCTGTTCTCTCTGGGGGCCCTACAATGTTATGTGAACAAACTCAAGTTCTTCTGATGGCAGATAAGTAATTACATTGACCAGAGTCAAGAATAGTTCAGAGAAGCAAACTGTTCTTCAGCTGCCAACAGATGAATGAGGGAGTCAGCAAGGAACAAAAATCATCCAGTTGTGCCAGCATAGATTGACAAAATCACTAACTAGAGAACTGTCATTGTGTTAAATCATTAAATTTTATGTTACTTTCACAACACACACATACACTGCTAGCAATGTATAATTCTGGGTAACAGGATTTTAATTAGTTGTTTCCACTGATTATAGATTTATTTTAATAATTATTAAAATATTAACTGTAATAAAGTATCTTTATAATTACTTTCCTTAAATAACAAATTCACATATAGTCAGATCTATTTGATATGCTCAAAAAAGATAAAGCTAGATTACTTAGTAAGAAAAGACCAACTTAAACAAACACTTGTTGGGTCAGTAAATAATAGAAGTAATTGAGGGAGAGGGAGCTTTCAGGTCCTGGTACATGATGATGAGTCTAATTTGGGGATGAGAGTATTTTACAGACATCTACCTTAGTGAGATGAAGATTTTTACCCATGTGTCAACAACTATACTGTAAACTGTTAACCTTCCAACAATAACAACAAAACCATAAGGAAAAAAAAGGGGGGAGGCTGGGGAGTTAGCATAATGGCTATGCAAAAAGCCTTTCATTCCTGAGGCACCAAAGGTCCTAGGTTCAGTCCCCAGCATCATCATAAGCCAGAGTTAAGCAGTGCTCTGGTGAAGAAAAATGAGAAATGAAAGGGAGGGGAGAAGAGAAGGAAGAAGGAGGGAGGGAAGAAACTGAGGAAATAAATACTTTGTCAAGTAGAATAGTACACAAATTTAGTTACAAATTTTCATCTGGCTTCCATGCATATTCCACATGTAGTTTTACCATGATGAAACAAAAAAAAGAGGGAGGGGGAGGACACACATTTACTGTGTTCTTTTTTAAAAAATTTATTTGTTTATTTATTTTCCCTCTTGTTGCCCTTGTTGTTTTTCACTGTTGTTATAGTTATTATTGTTGTTATTGATGTTGCCGTTGTTAGACAAGACAGAGAGAAATGGAGAGAGGAGGGGAAGACAGAGAGGGGGAGAGAAAGACAGACACCTGCAGACCTGCTTCACCGCTTGTAAAGCAACTCCCCTGTAGGTGGGGAACCAGGGGCTTGAACCGGGATCCTTAGACCCGTCCTTGCGCTTTGCGCCATGTGCGCTTAACCCGCTGCGGTACCACCTGACTCCCACATTACCTGGGTTCTTAATATTCACTATTGATTTCTAAGACATGACATGTTTTCAATCAAATAATATACTTTAAGTTTTTTGAGCTTAATAAGGAAAAAATCGCCTTATGTAGTACTTCTGAGACTCATTAATAAATCTGCCCTTCCTATCATACATACTAAGGTATTTCTAAGGCACACCAATAATGGTTACACTTGTTTAAATGTATAAGAGTTTTCTCTCTGATGATACCAAGTTGCTGTCAATCAGGTATGGACTTACAAATTAATCAGGTTTTTATTACAAAGCTCTTTAACTTTCTCAGTATTGAAATAAAGGGCTACACATCAGATAAAAGATGGCTAACAATCAATGAGTAAAGCCCAAATAGTGAGAAAAAAATGTTCCTAATAGCTGAAATAGTTCATTAAAGGCACAGCAACCTCAAACAGGCTAACTCAAAAAAAAAAAAAAAAAAAAAAAGGTAAGCCAGTGTGGCCAAAACAGGATTAAAAATAAAGCTTCCTACTGTTGTCAATATTTCCATTTTATAAATAGAAAAAAAAATAAAGCTTCATTCCTTACCCAATGAGTCTACAGTATTAACTCTGATCCAGATATCAATGTAAAGAGAAAAAAAATTTATAAATGATCATAAAGTATTAAAAGAGAAAAAAGTGGTATTAAAATAAGAAGTTACAGGACCGGCATAAGGATCCCGGTTCGAACCCCGGCTCCCCACCTGCAGGGGAGTCGCTTCACAGGCGGTGAAGCAGGTCTGCAGGTGTCTATCTTTCTCTCCTCCTCTCTGTCTTCCCCTCCTCTCTCCATTTCTCTCTGTCCTATCTAACAACGACAACAACAATAATAACTACAACAATAAAACAACAAGGGCAACAAAAGGGAATAAATAAATAAAATAAATATTTAAAAAAAAATTTAAAAAAAGAAGTTACTGAGTTGTCAATATAAGTAAAACACACTGCTAGACACTGAAGTTTAAAATAGAAAAATAGGAGATCCCTTTCTCTCAAATAGCTCACAGGCTAACAGGGAAGACAAAGATGGCTGGCTATAAAAACAAGATATTAGGAAAGCACAGAGGAGAGCAAGAGAGTCACTCCAGGTAGGCTGGCCTTCTGAGAATGGACTGTTTAGTGCTGTGCACCTATCCTATGACTAACTAGCAAGCCCATGGACCCTTTGCTCAGAAGGATGTTTTTGAAAGCACACAACAAAATACAGATGAATATAAAATAAATCAATTACTTTGAAGTAAAACTGAAAATAAATGTGTGATACAATATCTATGCTTCCTTAATAATGAATTAAACTTAATAGTAATGTGAATTCTATTGTGGAGTCCCAGAATCATTATTTATACTCAAAACTATCAGAATTGCTCAATTCCAGATAGAGTCTAAGTGAAAACAAACAACCTGTAATAGCTTTTCCCATCCTCTAACAAACAATATTCTGATATTAAATTACAAGAAGCTATCATTTGAAATATTTAAAGACATAGTCAATATTTTAATACTAGCATTATAAAAATAGCTCAATTTTATTTACATAACTTGGTTGCATACACTGCACACAGTAAGTGGTGAAACTCAATTGAGGCAATCCTGTGAATGGTTAAGTGAGGGAGGGTAAACTGGGTGATTTGGGGGAAATTTAAACTGACACAGGATTATAATCTAAATACTGATGTTGGAAGATGCACTGCATTGTTAAATATCATTTCTCCCCAATGGATTTCTGACAGAAAGCATATAGTTTAAATATGATACCTAAAGCAGGGACCCAGAAGGAAGCAGTCTTATACTGGAGATAGGAGATTTGTCAACTTTGGGAAGATAGATCTCGGATCAGACCTGGCAAAGCTGATCATCTTTCACACCTTGAAGGAGGATTACTCAACATCTGACAAGATGTGGTTATGGGCAGAAATGTCACCCCAGGTAAATAGCTGATGGGCTCTGCATCTATACAATAATATTGGAAAAGGGTGTGAATATGTGTACAACAGAGAATTTTGTAAAAGCTCAGCAGAGCCAGCAAGGCTGCAGCATGGAACACAGAAAGCTATTGTAATTAGCTTATTCAATGAACATGCCACAAAGCATCTTTTCTTTTATATCCAGTGACACTTTCATCTTCTCAACTTTAATTTCTCCTTGATCTCTATGAATTAATAACATGAGAAATTACCATAGTATTTTTCAAGATATTAGTCCTATACAAATTCTTGGAGGGAATCCAAGAAAATAAATGAATATAAATTATTCTTCTTTTACCTAATTTGTGAGTCACTCATCTAAATTTGCCTTGTAATGACAAATATTTCTGGTGCAAAATTACAAGAGCAAGGTAAAAATCTTCTACCTAGATTTCCTAAATGCCTGAGGCTTCATGAAAAAAATAAATAATTGCTCCTATAGCACAAATGCACATGCAGGCTCATAAAAATGTCACAAGTATTTAATTTTCTACATGTCTGTTTGTTCATATGTACTTTTATTTCTCATGGGTTTTTAAGTACAGAAATATATTACAGTGGGAGTGGTGGTATACAGTTAACTAGCAGATTTAAGGGTTAATCCACTGTAATAGTAGAAGAATGACTAATAAGCTACAGAAGATACTGAGAAGAAAAATGAATTCTTTTGTATCTAAGTTATGAGCTCACTTTAGAAGTAGTGATCTTCCTTGGAAAGTACTAGAAAGTATTAGGCTGAGAGAACCATCTTTATACCCTTCCCTGTATAAACACAGAAAACGTTCAATAGGTAAAGAGTATCTGTTTTGAATGAAGCAAATTCATAAAGAGCAGAGAATAAAGTTCACATCAATTAGATGGCCTCAGCTAGGAGTATGGTAGAATCCCACTATAGATGGAACCTAATATGAACACCTCCTAAATCCTGTCCAATAATTAGTTGTTGGAGAACACCAGAATTCCTGGAAGCCTGCCCCCAAGCTGTGCTGCTGCCTCAGGTCTTTATATTTCTTTTTGTTGTTGTTTCCTTTACTTCACATTTTTAATGTGCTTATGAGGAAGAGAGATGAGAGAGAGAGAAAAGGGGCCAGGTAGTGACACACCTACTACAGTGCAAATATTACGAGCAAGGACCAAGGTTTAACACTTGGTCCCCAATTTCAGGGGGAAAACTTCATGAACCATGCAGAGTGCAGTAGATGTCTGTTTCTCTCCTTCTTTATCCCCCTGTTCCTTACCAATTTTTGTCTGTCACTGTTCAATCAATAAAATATTTTTAAATTGGGGGTCAGGCGGTGGCTCGGTGGGTTAAGCGCATGTGGTGCAAGGCGCAGGGACTGGCTAAGGATCCTGGTTCGAGCCTCTGGCTCCCCACCTGCGGGGGAGTCGCTTCACGGGCGAGGGAGTCGCTTCACGGGCAGTGTAGCAAGTCTGCAGGTGTCTGTCTTTCTCTCCTCCTCTCTGTCTTCCCCTCCTCTCTCGATTTCTCTCTGTTCTATGAGACATAATGGAAATAATAATAAGCACAACAAGGCTACAACAAGGGCAACAAAAGGGGGGAAAATGGCCTCCAGGAGCGGTGGATTCATGGTGCAGGCACCGAGCCCAGCAATAACCCTGGACGGAAAAAAAATTTAATTAAAAATGCACAGATTTAATATCTATGCACCCAAAGAGGGGCCATCTAAATACATCAAGCACCTACTGAAAGAATTTCAAAAATACATCAATAGTAATACAATAATAGTGGGAGACTTCAATACCCCACTCTCACACTTAGACAGATCAACAAAGCAGAGAACCAATAAAGATACAAGATACAGAGAACCAATAAAGATACAAGAACCAATAAAGATACAACCAATAAAGATACAAGATACCAATAAAGATACAAGAGATTTGAATGAAGAGATTGACAGACTAGACCTCTTGGACATTTTCAGACTCCTTCACCCCAAAAAACTGGAATACACCTTCTTTTCAAATCCACATAACACATACTCAAGGATAGACCACATGTTAGGCCACAAAGAGAGCATCAATAAATTCAAGAATATTGAAATCATCCCAAGTATCTTCTCAGACCACAGTGGAGTAAAACTAACATTTAACAACAAACAGAAAATTATTAAAAGTCACAGAATTTGGAAACTAAACAGCATATTCCTTAAGAACCACTGGGTCAGAGACTCACTCAAGCAGGAAATTCAAATGTTCCTGGAAACAAATGAAAATGAAGACACAACCTATCAAAATATTTGGGACACAGCGAAAGCAGTACTGAGAGGGAAACTTATAGCCATACAATCACATATTAAACACCAAGAAAAAGCTCAAATGAACGACCTTACTGCACACCTCAAGAACTTAGAGGAAATTAGGAACAAAGGAACCCTAAAGCAACCAGAAGGACAGAAATCACTAAAGTTCGAGCAGAAATAAACAACATCGAAAATAAAAGAACCAAAAAAAAAGATCAATGAAGCCAAATGTTGCTTCTTTGAAAGATTAAACAAAATTAACAACCCCAGCCAGACTCACCAAACAAAAAAGAGAGAAGACTCAAATTAATAGAATTGTAAACGATGGAGGAGATAACACAACTGACACCACAGAAATCCAGAGAATCCTGCAAAACTTCTATGAAGAACTACACGCCACCAACCTAGAGAATCTGGAAGAAATGGAACAATTTCTAGAAGCATACGCCCTTCCAAAACTGAACCAAGAAGAACTACAAAATCTAAATGTACCAATCACATACAAAGAAATTGAAACCATTATTAAGAATCTCCCCAACAACAAAAGTCCTGGACCAGATGGCTTCACAAACGAATTCTACAAAACTTTCAGGAAACAGGTAGTACCCATACTTCTTAAGCTTTTCCGTAAGATTGAAGAAACAGGAATACTCCCTTACACCTTCTATGAAGCCAACATCACCCTGATACCAAAAGCTGATAGGGACAGAACAAAAAAGGAAAACTACAGACCAATATCGCTGATGAACATAGATGCCAAAATATTAAACAAGATCTTGGCCAACCGGATACAGCAACATATCAAAAAAGATTGTTCATCATGACCAAGTGGGATTCATCCCAGGAATGCAAGGCTGGTTCAACATCCCTAAGTCAATCAATGTCATTCACCACATCAATAAAAGCAAAGCCAAAAACCACATGATTATCTCAATAGATGCAGAGAAAGCCTTTGACAAAATCCAACACCCATTCATGCTCAAAACTCTACAAAAAATGGGAATAGATGGAAAATTCCTCAAGATAGTGGAGTCTATATATATAGCAAACCTACAGCCAACATCATACTCAATGGACAGAAGCTGAAAGCAATCCCCCTCAGATCGGGAACTAGACAGGGATGTCCACTGTCACCGTTACTCTTCAACATAGTATTGGAAGTTCTTGCCATAGCAATCAGGCAAGAGAAAGAAATCAAGGGAATACAGATTGGAAGGGAAGAAGTCAAGCTCTCACTATTTGCAGATGATATGATAGTATACATAGAAAGACCTAAAGAATCCAGCAGAAAATTACTGGAAGTTATTAGGCAATATAGCAAGGTATCAGGGTACAAAATCAATGTACAAAAATCAGTGGCATTTCTTTATGCAAACACTAAATCTGAAGAAGAAGACATCCAGAAAGCACTCCCATTTACTGTTTCAGCAAAATCAATCAAATACCTAGGAATAAAGTTGACCAAAGAAGTGAAAGACTTGTATGCTGAAAACTATGAGTCGCTACTCAAGGAAATAGAAACTGATACCAAGAAATGGAAAGATATCCCATGCTCATGGATTGGAAAAATAAATAACATCAAAATGAATATTCTCCCCAGAGCCATATACAAATTTAATCTATCAAAGTTTCACCAAGATTCTTTAAGAGAATAGAACAAACACTACAATCATTTATCTGGAACCTGAAAACACTTAGAATT
The DNA here is from genome assembly GCF_950295315.1 of Erinaceus europaeus. Taxonomy (NCBI): domain Eukaryota; kingdom Metazoa; phylum Chordata; class Mammalia; order Eulipotyphla; family Erinaceidae; genus Erinaceus; species Erinaceus europaeus. Next base: position 41,704,248 of record NC_080171.1, on the reverse strand, counting down.
GCCAAAACCATCTTGAGGAAAAGAAACAGAAATGGAGGCATCACACTCCCAGACCTTAAACTATATTATAAAGCCATCATCATCAAAACAGCATGATACTCGCACAAAAATAGGCACACAGACCAGTGGAACAGAATTGAAAGCCCAGAAATAAATCCCCACACCTATGGACATCTAATCTTTGATAAAGGGGCCCAAAGTATTAAATGGAAAAAGGAGGCTCTCTTCAATAAATGGTGCTGGGAAAACTGGGTTGTAACATGCAGAAGAATGAAATTGAACCACTTTATCTCACCAGAAATAAAAATCAACTCCAAATGGATCAAAGACCTAGATGTCAGACCAGAAACAATCAAATACTTAGAGGAACACATTGGTAAAACACTTTCCCACATAAACCTCAAGGACATCTTTGATGAATCAAACCCAATTGCAAGGAAGACTAAAGCAGAAACAAACCAATGGGACTACATCAAATTGAAAAGCTTCTGCACATCCAAAGAAACTATTAAACAAACAGACAGACCCCTCACAGAATGGGAGAAGATCTTCACATGCCATACATCAGACAAGAAACTAATCACCAAAATATATAAAGAGCTCAGCAAACTTAGCAGCAAAAAAGCAAATGACCCCATCCAAAAATGGGCAGAGGATATGAACAAAACATTCACTACACAGGAGACCCAAAAGGCTAACAAATATATAAAAAACGGCTCTAGGTCACTGATTGTCAGAGAAATGCAAATTAAGACAACACTAAGATACCACCTCACTCCTGTAAGAATGGCATACATCAAAAAGGAGAGCAGCAACAAATGCTGGAGAGGTTGTGGGGACAGAGGAACCCTTTTACATTGCTGGTGGGAATGTAAATTGGTACAGCCTCTGTGGAGAGCAGTCTGGAAAACTCTCAGAAGGCTAGACATGGACCTTCCATATGATCCAGTCATTCCTCTCCTGGAGTTATACCCCAAGGTCTCCATAACACCCAACCAAAAAGAGGTGTGTACTCCTATGTTCATAGCAGCACAATTCATAATAGCTAAAACCTGGAAGCAACCCAGGTGCCCAACAACAGATGAGTGGCTGAGAAAGCTGTGGTATATATACACAATGGAATACGATGCAGCTATCAAGAACAATAAACCCACCTTCTCTGACCCATCTTGGACACAGCTAGAAGGAATTATGTTAAGTGAACTAAGTCAGAAAGATAAAGATGAGTATGGGATGATCCCACTCATCAACAGAAGTTGACTAAGAAGATCTGAAAGGGAAACTAAAAGCAGGACCTGATCAAATTGTAAGTAGGGCACCAAAGTAAAAACCCTGTGGTAAGAGGTAGCTTCCTGGGCCAGTGGGGTGGGGTGGGAGTGGGTGGGAGGGATGGGTCACAGTCTTTTGGTGGTGGGAATGGTGTTTATGTACACTCCTAGCAAAATGTAGTCATATAAATCACTAGTTAATTAATATGAGAGGGGGAAATCAATTGTATGTCTCAAAGTTTTTCAAAGTACAAACTGAATCTTTTTAATATATAGGCTGTGTATTTGATATGCGGACTCTCTCAAAAGCCTAGACCAAGTAGATTAGAAGCATCCAATAGCACAGCTATATATAAGATACTGGGTACTGTACAGCAAACCATAACAAAAGGACTTGTCAAAGTTAACCCAATTACCAAATAATGTGATGATTACATTAACTATCGATTGTCTTTTTGAACCCTAAGAAAGCAGGAACCTCACATCTCCATTATACAGCCCCTACTTCCCCCAGCCCTGGAACCCTTGGATAGGGCCCACTTTCCCGTATGCCTCTCCCAATCCATATCAAATAATATTGCATTTGCCGATCACAACCTAACCAACACAATGATTGCCACCTCAACATGCTTCACCTCAGACTGTGTCCAGAGACTTCACGTGTGGAATGACACACGTGAAGTGTGTCATTCAGCTTCATTACTCAGGTGAGACCTTTCCTTTTATAGTACACTCTAATTTCATCTCAGGTGGTTCACTTTCTAACAAAGTCCCAAAACCTAGATATACATCAGTTTCTATGAGAGAGAGCTTATGTTCACACGTATCCATAAACTACTGCAAAATATATACCTGAAAGCAGAAGTACACTAGAGTTTTCAGTGAGTACCTCCCTAACACTTCCTCTCCACTATTCCAAGCTCTGGGTCCATGATTGCTCAACAATTTGTTTGGCTTTGTATGTTAACTCTCTTTTCAATCACCAGGTTCCAGATGCCATCAGGATGCTAGCCAGGCTTCCGTGGATTGAAGACCCCACTAATGTGTCCTGGAGCTCAGCTTCCCCAGACACACCCTACTAGGGAAAGAGAGAGGCGGACTGGGAGTATGGACCGACCAGTCAATGCCTATGTTCTGCGGGGAAGCAATTACAGAAGCCAGACCTTCTACCTTCTGCAACCCTCAATGACCCTGGGTCCATGCTCCCAGAGTGATAGAGAATGGGAAAGCTATCAGGGGAGGGGGTGGGATATGGAGATTGGGTGGTGGGAATTTTGTGGAGTTATACCCCTCCTACCCTATGCTTTTGTTAATTAATCCTTTCTTAAATAAAAAAAAATTTAAAAAAATGCACAGATGTAGTCACCACATGAAATTATTTAAAGGGGGATTTTAGGAAAAAAAAAAAAAAACTAGTGTAGTCATGAGCTCTTTGGAATATAAGTAAAATAGGACTACTATCTAGAAAATGAAGACCCCCTCCCCAAACTCTTCATCTGTACTATTCCAGCCTTTAGGTTCATGATTAGTCAACTGTTTGGCTCTATATGTCAACTCTTTTTTCAGCCACCAGGTTCCAGATGCTACTATTATGCCAGCCAGATTTCCCTGGACAAATGACACCACCAATATGTCTTGGAGCCCCACTTCTCCAGAGCCCCACCCCACCAGGGAAAAGAGAGAGACAGGCTGTGAGTATGGATCAACCTGCCAATGCCCATGTTCAGCAGGGAAGCAATTACAGAAGTCAGACCTTCCACCTTCTGCACCCCATAATGACGCTGAGTCTATACTCCCAGAGGGATAAAAAATAGGAAAGCTATCGGGAGTGGATGGGATATGGAGTTCGTGGTGGAAATTGTGTGGAGTTGTATCCCTCTTTTCCTATGTTTTTTGTCAGTTTTTCCTTTTTATAAAAATAATAAAAAAAGAAATAAAAGGAAAAGAAAAATAATCTAAGAAATTCAAACTAACAGACTTTATAAAGGTCTTTATATTTCTGAAGCTCTTCAGGCTTCTTGAGAATAATAAAACTGGGAAGAACAAAACCTCAATCATTCATAGCAAAATGGGGTGTGTAGAAATTAATGAACTGAGGATTTAGGGAAGATGGCGGACTGAGAAGTCGCTAACAGCGAGTGCTCTGATCGCATCGTCGGCAACGGTAGGATTTCCTGCCTTTAGCAGGCCAGTCAATAAGGGATGACACCAAAAGTGATTACAATTTAATTTGGGTTAAGAATTAGAGTAAAGGTGACACGGACTAGCAGGGCTCCAGAATTCCCAGGGCGCCGGGCAAGGTGAGTGCGCCGGGCATTGTCCTCCGCCCGCCCAGGAAGGCGGCTCCTCCGCCGGTTGCAGAGCGCAGCGGGCAGAGGACCCGGAGAGAGCACTTTAGCTCGGGGGCTGCCTCTTGGGAGTCTCCAGGGTCCACCGCGAACCTGAGGGCGGATCCAAAGACTTCTTGAGTATAGCTCTCATTGGATCAAAGGAATTGGAGCTAGTTTTCATTTTTGAGAAATCCTTTAAAAAAGTCTGGAGGGCGGGGTTTCCCGGAAGATGGCAGACTGAGAAGCGGCTAGCCTTTGAGCTCCGGACACATCTCGTGTAAACAATAGGATTTTCTGCCTTTAGCAGGCCAGCCAACAAGGGGCCATAGCGGTGACACCAAGGAGGTGTCTATGACTTAATTTGGGTTAAGAATTAGAGTAGGGGAAAAAAATTCTTTTTTCTTCCTTTTAATTTTCAAGCATACATCCTTCCTGCCACCCCCCCACCCCCATAAGCAGTGCCTGGGACCAGCTACTAGCAGGATACCCCATACCACCAAACAGGTTTTTTTTTTTTTTTTTTTAATTCACTGATACACATTTGGGAAGTTCCTCATACTGCTCTTTAATTACAACCCTTCTTCTTATCTTCTCCATTTTCTCTCTCTTATCTCTCTCTATCTCTTTTTTTTTTTCTTGTCATACACTTCTTTCTTCTTTGCCTTTCTGAATTTGTGAATTACTTTGGGGAAGAAATCTGACCCAGAGTGGACTCTCTATGTGTGTATCTCTGCTCTAGTTCCCTTTACACTCTTGTTACCCCTAGAATATACACTGGATAGTAGATTTGCATAACTGTCTATTCTTGCTATCCTCTCTTTCTTTTCTCTTTCTTCACTGGGATTTGGTTACTATTTTTTCACCGACTGGAGAAATTCTTTGGCTAACTGGTAACGATTAAATTCCTTCAATACTTACTTCAGTTGCTACTGTAATTCCGGAGGTTGGTGAGTGCAATTGTCATAAAGGTATTTAGTACAGTGTTACTTGTGCTCAAAACACAACAACTGAGGAACAACAGAGCATAAAAAAAAAAAGAGAGAAACACATAAATAAAAAAAAAAAGGGTAGATTAAAAACAATAAAACTGCTACCCCAATGAATGAAGACAAGAGCCCAGAAGAAACCACAAATCAGTCAGAAGTAACCATAGATAAGAAAAGTATGCAAGCAATAATAAACTTATTAATCACAGAAATGAAAACAACATTGGAGGAAAGGAATGGCAGTATTAGGGAAACAACAGTTGAGACTCCCAAGGAAAATACTGATTATCTTGAGGCAATTAGAGAACTGAAAGCTGAAATAGCTGTAATGAAGAAAGAAGCTGAGGCAAGGGAAAGCAGACTAACAGAAGCAGAAAACAGAATTAGTCAGACAGAGGATGAGTTAGAGAAAACTAAGAAAGAGGTAAAAGAGCTTAAAAAGAGATTGAGAGACACTGAAAACAACAACAGAGACATATGGGTGATCTCAAAAGAAGTAACATTTGCATAATTGGCCTGCCAGAGGAAGAAAGAGAGGAAGGGGAAGCAAACATTCTAGAGGAAATAATACAAGAAAACTTCCCAGACCTAAATAACAGAAAGGATATCAAGGTGCAAGAGGCCCAGAGAGTACCAAACAGAATCAACCCAGTCCTGAAAACACCAAGACACATCATAGTCACAATGAGAAGAAGTAAGGATAAAGAAAGGATCCTAAAGGCTGCAAGAGAGAAACAAAAAGTCACATACAGAGGAAAACCCATAAGACTTTCTGCAGATTTCTCAACTCAAACTCTAAAAGCCAGAAGGGAGTGGCAAGATATCTATCGAGCCCTGAATGAAAAAGGGTTTCAACCAAGGATAATATATCCTGCTAGACTTTCATTCAAGCTAGATGGAGGGATCAAAACCTTCTTAGAAAAACAACAGTTAAAGGAGGCAACTATCACCAAGCCGGCCCTGAAAGAGGTACTAAAAGACCTCTTATAAACAAGAACATCACTATAATACTTTTAATATATCACAGTAAACAAATTGTTTTTTAGAACAATGGCACTACAATACATTAAATCCATAATATCAATAAATGTCAATGGCTTAAACTCACCCATCAAAAGGCACAGGGTGGGGGGATGGATCAAAAAACATAACCCAACCATATGCTGCTTGCAAGAATCCCATCTGTCACAACAAGATAAACACAGACTTAAAGTGAAAGGATAGAAAACTATCATACAGGCTAACGGTCCACAAAAAAGGGCAGGAACAACCATTCTCATCTCAGACACGATAGATTTTAAATTAAATAAAGTAATAAAAGATAGGCAAGGACATTACATAATGATTAGAGGATCAATCAGCCAAGAAGACTTAACAATTATTAACATCTATGCACCCAACGAGGGACCATCTAAATACATTAAGCACCTACTGAAAGAATTTCAAAAATACATCAATAGTAATACAATAATAGTGGGAGACTTCAATACCCCACTCTCACACTAAGACAGATCAACAAAGCAGAGAACCAATAAAGATACAAGAGAATTGAATGAAGAGATTGACAGACTAGACCTCTTGGACATTTTCAGACTCCTCCACCCCAAAAAACTGGAATACACCTTCTTTTCAAATCCACACAACACATACTCAAGGATAGACCACATGTTAGGCCACAAAGACAGCATCAATAAATTCAAGAGCATTGAAATCATCCCAAGTATCTTCTCAGACCACAGTGGAGTAAAACTAACTTTTAACAACAAACGGAAAATTATTAAAAGACATAGAATTTGGAAACTAAACAACATGCTCCTTAAGAACCACTGGGTCCGAGACTCACTCAAACAGGAAATTCAAATGTTCCTGGAAACAAATGAAAATGAAGACACAACCTATCAAAATATTTGGGACACAGCGAAAGCAGTACTGAGAGGGAAACTTATAGCCATACAATCACATATTAAACACCAAGAAGAAGCCCAAATGAACGACCTTACTACACACCTCAAGGACTTAGAGGAAGAGGAACAAAGGAACCCAAAAGCAACCAGAAGGACAGAAATCACTAAAGTTCGAGCAGAAATAAACAACATCGAAAATAAAAGAACCATACAAAAGATCAATGAAGCCAAATGTTGGTTCTTTGAAAGATTAAACAAAATTGACAAACCCCTAGCCAGACTCACCAAACAAAAAAGAGAGAAGACTCAAATTCATAGAATTGTAAACGATATAGGAGATATCACAACTGACACCACAGAAATCCAGAGAATTCTGCGAAACTTCTATAAAGAACTATATGCCACCAAGCTAGAGAATCTGGAAGAAATGGAACAATTCCTAGAAACCTATGCACTTCCAAAACTGAACCAAGAAGAACTACAAAATCTAAATGCACCAATCACATACAAAGAAATTGAAACCGTTATTAAGAATCTCCCCAACAACAAAAGTCTGGACCAGATGGCTTCACAAACGAATTCTACAAAACTTTCAGGAAACAGTTAATACCCATACTTCTTAAGCTATTCCATAAGATTGAAGAAACAGGAATACTCCCTTCCACCTTTTATGAAGCCAACATCACCCTGATACCAAAAGCTGATAGGGACAGAACAAAAAAGGAAAACTACAGACCAATATCTCTGATGAATATAGATGCCAAAATATTAAACAAGATCTTGGCCAACCGGATACAGCAACACATCAAAAAGATTGTTCATCATGACCAAGTGGGATTCATCCCAGGAATGCAAGGCTGGTTCAACATCCGTAAATCAATCAATGTCATTCATCACATCAATAAAAGCAAAGCCAAAAACCACATGATTATCTCAATAGATGCAGAGAAAGCCTTTGACAAAATCCAACATCCATTCATGCTCAAAACTCTATAAAAAATGGGAATAAATGGGAAATTCCTCAAGATAGTGGAGTCTATATATAGCAAACCTACAGCCAACATTATACTCAATGGACAGAAGCTGAAAGCATCCCCCTCAGATCGGGGACTAGACAGGGATGTCCACTGTCACCGTTACTCTTCAACATAGTATTGGAAGTTCTTGCCATAGCAATCAGGCAAGAGAAAGAAATCAAAGGGATACAGATTGGAAGGGAAGAAGTCAAGCTCTCACTATTTGCAGATGATATGATAATATACATAGAAAGACCTAAAGAATCCAGTAGAAAATTACTGGAAGTTGTTAGGCAATATAGCAAGGTATCAGGGTACAAAATCAATGTACAAAAATCAGTGGCATTTCTTTATGCAAACACTAAATCTGAAGAAGAAGACATCCAGAAAGCACTCCCATTTACTGTTTCAGCAAAATCAATCAAATACCTAGGAATAAAGTTGACCAAATAAGTGAAAGACATGTATGCTGAAAACTATGAGTCACTACTCAAGGAGATAGAAACTGATACCAAGAAATGGAAAGATATCCCATGCTCATGGATTGGAAGAATAAATATCATCAAAATGAATATTCTCCCCAGAGCCATATACAAATTTAATGCAATACCCATCAAAGTTCCACCAGGCTTCTTTAAGAGAATAGAACAAACACTGCAATCATTTATCTGGAACCTGAAAACACCTAGAATTGCCAAAACCATCTTAAGGAAAAGAAACAGAAATGGAGGCATCACACTCCCAGACCTTAAACTATATTATAAAGCCATCATCATCAAAACAGCATGGTACTGGAACAAAAATAGGCACACAGACCAGTGGAACAGAATTGAAAGCCCAGAAGTAAATCCCAACACCTATGGGCATCTAATTTTTGATAAGGGGGCCCAAAGTATTAAATGGAAAAAGGAGGCTCTCTTCAATAAATGGTGTTGGGAAAACTGGGTTGAAACATGCAGAAGAATGAAATTGAACCACTTTATCTCACCAGAAACAAAAATGAACTCCAAATGGATCAAAGACTTAGATGTCAGACCAGAAACAATCAAATACTTAGAGGAAAACATTGGTAAAACACTTTCCCACCTACACCTCAAGGACATCTTTGATGAATCAAACCCAATTGCAAGAAAGACCAAAGCAGAAACAAACCAATGGGACTACATCAAATTGAAAAGCTTCTGCACATCCAAAGAAACTATTAAACAAACAGAGAGACCCCTCACAGAATGGGAGAAGATCTTCACATGCCAGACATCAGACAAGAAACTAATCACCAAAATATATAAAGAGCTCAGCAAACTTAGCAGCAAAAAAGCAAATGACCCCATCCAAAAATGGGCAGAGGATATGAACAAAACATTCACTACACAGGAGACCCAAAAGGCTAACAAATATATAAAAAACGGCTCTAGGTCACTGATTGTCAGAGAAATGCAAATTAAGACAACACTAAGATACCACCTCACTCCTGTAAGAATGGCATACATCAAAAAGGACAGCAGCAACAAATGCTGGAGAGGATGTGGGGACAGAGATCAAATTGTAAGTAGGGCACCAAAGTAAAAACCCAGTGGTGAGGGGTAGACATGTAGCTTCCTGGGCCAGTGGGGGGTGGGAGTGGGTGGCAGGGATGGGTCACAGTCTTTTGGTGGTGGGAATGGTGTTTATGTACACTCCTAGCAAAATGTAGACATATAAATCAGTAGTTAATTAATATGAGAGGGGGAAAATCAATTGTATGTCTCAAAGTTTCTCAAAAGACAAACTGAATCTTTTTAATATATAGGCTGTGTATTTGATATGCGGACTCTCTCAAAAGCCTAGACCAAGTAGATTAGAAGCTTCCAATAGCACAGCTATATACATGATACTGGGTACTGTACAGCAAACCATAACAAAAGGACTTTTCAAAGTTAACCCAATTAACAAATAATGTGATAATAATATTAACTATTGATTGTTGTTAAAATTTCGGAGGCTCTTGCCGGGCTGGCTTGCTTCACGGGCGGGTAACAGAGATGCGGAGACAACGGCTGGGCAGGGAAGCTGTATTTCTTTATTCAAGAACAACGATTCACAAACTAAGACAAACTAATCACCAAACAACTCGGCTGTCTCTTTGCGGCGGCACAAGCACTCCCTCTTACTCTGGAACTCAGGAACTTTCCAACTCTGGAACTCTGGAACTCTCGTACTGGGGAACCCCCTTAAACTCTCCCACTGTGGAACTCTCTCTTACTCTGTAACTCTCGAACTCAGGAACTCAGGAACTCTCAGACTCAGGAACCCTCTCCCGGGGTTCCTTGGGGCGGGGCCAAGCAGGCCCGCGAAATTAGCAGGCCTGATCCAATTCTCTTGGCGGGGGGAGGGCTAGAACAAACCAATGTAAAGCATACGACAATTCCCCCTTTTCTTTTTAACTAAATGACTATAGTATCAAGGGTGTGGGGTGAACAGAAACATATATAACAAAAACCAGCATGTTGCCAAGGGAAGGCCTGAGGGGGCCATATCTGAAAAAAAAAAACATTTCTTGCCTCTGGGGGGCTACTTGCCTCGACGGGCAATTGCATGGGAGCAGGGAACGGCCTAGGGTCCCACAGGCAGCTGGCTGCAACTTACTTACTATGAAACAAAACTTGTTATTAGCATATCTACTGCAGGATCCAAGGTTTCTAATAGAGAAGGAATTTGAGACTTTTACATATCAACAACGTCTTTTAACCTTTTGTTACACCCATTCAAGATGGTGACACACCCTAGGTGTGGGCCGGAGAGGAAACCTCAGGCATGAGAATAATTAGCATAGCCATTGTGCGATCTACCATTTCTAATAGAGAAGGTAGTGTTTTACATATCAACAAGTCTATTTAACCTTTTGTTTAGACCAACTTAGTTAAAATATATTGATTGTTAACTAATTTTTACCTCAGACTTTAAATGTAAGTTAATTTTATCTTTATGAGAATTACATTTAAAACCTTTTTCATTTAACTTTGACTAGTAAGAATTTAGCCTTAAAGCTACTGTTTACCAAACTTTAAACATACACATAAACATGGTCATTAATACACAAGGAGAGAAACCTTTGTTACGAAGACATGTCATTTTAAACACAAATTTAAGTCTGTACTGTCTTAGTTGTTGGGGGGCGGATTCACCATCCGGAGGTGGCTTCCCACGCAGCTTCACTTTTAGGAATTGCAGGTTGCGATCTCTGCACAAATTTCTGCATACTCCAGCTTGTCTGCCTTCAGACAGGACCGGCGGCTGGAGATCTCGTGTGCCCAGTTTCAGCAGGGAGCCCGGGGGTCCGGGAGGCCTGGGATGGTTCCAGAATTTATAGCAAAAGGGCAGGCGGGCCAGTTTTGTAGAAGGCGTGGGCCTAGGTGCCCAGGGGTGGCGGCCATGATAGGCCACCGCGGCCCTGCCCCATGGCCCTGCCATGTCTGCTGCCGTGCTCGCAGTGGCCGAGCAGCGTGGAGGGATCACGCGTCCAGTGCCCTGCTCTACGCGGTGGAGAGCCGGCTCCTGTGGGCTGGCCTGCGTGCTGGCATTGGGCTCCAGCATGTTGGCATTGGGCTCCAGGGGCTCTTGTGTGCTGGCGTAGGCCTCCTGCGGGATGCGGGGCTGCGGGCGCGGAGCGCGGGGTTGGCTCCGTCGGGGCGGCGAGGTGGGGGGGTGGGGAAGGGGGCGGCGGGGGAAAGACGGGGAGGGGGCGGCCGACAATTGATTGTCTTTTTGAACCCTAAGACAGCAGGAACCTCACATCTTCACTATAGAGCCCCTACTTCCCCCAGTCCTGGAACCCTTGGATAGGGCCCACTTCCCCGTATGCATCTCCCAATCCAAACCAAATAATATTGCATCCGCCGATCACAACCTAACCAAAGCAACGATTGCCATCTCAACATGCTTCACCTCAGACTGTATCCAGAGACTTCACGTGTGGAATGACAACCCTTCAGCTTCATTACTCGGGTGAGAACTTTCCTTTAATAGTACACTTTAATTTCATCTCAGGTAGTTCACTTTCTAACAAAGTCCCATAACCTAGATATACACCAGTTTCTGTGAGAGAGAGCTTATGTGCACACGTATCCATAAACTACTGCAAAATATATACCTGAAAGCAGGATTACACTAGAGTTTGCAGTGAGTACCTCCCTAACACTTCCTCTCCACTATCCCAAGCTTGGGATCCATGATTACTCAACAAATTGTTTGGCTTCATATGTTAACTCTCTTTTCAATCACCAGGTTCCAGATGCCACCAAGATGCTGGCTAGGCTTCCCTGGATTGAAGACCCCACCAATGTGTCCTGGAGCTCAGCTTCCCCAGAGCCCCACCCTACTAGGGAAAGAGAGAGGCAGACTGGGGGTATGGACCGACCAGTTAACGCCCATGTTCAGCGGGGAAGCAATTACAGCAGCCAGACCTTCTACCTTCTGCAACCCTCAACGACCCTGGGTCCATGCTCCCAGAGGGATAGAGAATGGGAAAGCTACCATGGGAGGGGGTGGGTTATGGGGATTGGGTGGTGGGAATTGTGTGGAGTTGTACCCCTCCTACCTTATGCTTTTGTTCACTAATCCTTTCTTAAATAAAAAATTTAAAAAAAAAAAAGAAATTAATGAACTGATTCTAAAATTATGTGAAAATCTAAAGAATCTAAAAATGCAGAAAGCAATCTTGGTGGAGGGGGTGGGACAGATAGTGGAAGAATTACAGTTTGGGGGGAGTAAAATCAGAATGAAAATAATTTGTCCAATTATAAGATAACATTTTAAAACTAATGTGGATAGGAGATTTTCAACAGAGAAAAAGCAAAGGACATTTATATAGTATCTCTAAATGGTATGCATGTCTGGACATACGGAGGTGGCTCACTCAGCTGAGGCCCTTGTTACCATACTCAAGACCCAGGTCATAACATGGAGGCATCTACATGGGGAAAGTTTCACAAAAGGTAGAGTTGTACTGCAGTATCTTTCCTCTCTCTCTTATTCCCAACACACACACACACACACACACACACACACACACACACACACCCTGTTAGGAGTAGTGGAGTCATGTAGGTACAGAGAGCCAGCAATAATCCTGGTGGCAAAAAAAAAAAAAATTCCTACTACTCTTCACTAAAAGGATTTTTTTGAATCTCAGTTACAATTTGTGAATGCATTAAGTAGCTACAAATAAATGCAGTTTATGTTTTTTTCTGCTGCCCATGCCTCTCATCCATAATCTAGGGCCTTGAAGGTGATTGTTGACTTGTACATTCAGATAAAGAGACAGAAGAGACAGAATAGACAAAGAGACAAAAAGACATGATAGCTCAACAACTTTCCCTAGTGCCATGGCTTAAGTCTAGGAGTGCATGGCAAGAGACACAGCTTATCTGATGAGTTAACTCTGGCCCTGCCAAAGGTTTCTTAATAAGGCAGCCTAAAATAAGATAGATTAGTTAAATGAATTCAATAGATCTTTTGGTGCCATGATAAGAGAATCCAGTCAACTGTGAAGCTATGTAAACTAATCCAAGTGATAGATTCTTTTGGGAAAATGGGAAATAACAGTGCACATGAAATGTCATGTGCTCTTATTGCAGTAATGTTGAAACTATGGAAATTTTAATGACTCTTGAGTGTTTCTGAAGATCAAATTCTCAGATGTATGAAAATACACACTAATCAGAGATGTAGTTCAGCAGATCAAGCATAGGTTCTGCATTATGTGAAGCCCTGAGTTTGATCTGGCATCACATGTACTCCACTGTGCTCTGGTCTTTTATAAATAAATTTTTTTTAAGTTAAGTATGCATGTTAAGCATAAAATACACTCTATAAACATTAGCTGTTATTATTTGTCTTGCCTACATTCATATCCTGCTGCCAACTAATGAGACTACCTTAAAGAAGGCAGAAAATGACCACATAAAATTCTATACAATTACACTATGTAGAGATATCGAACAAGTGCAAATTTCCAAGTTTCTTTATAGACATGTTAGGAGAATTAGCCAAGGGAGCAATGAAAGAAAAGCTGGTCAAAAGTTTCTGCTGCCCATCACAATAGTAGAAGAAATAGTATGGATTTTGTTAACTGTTGACCAAAGGGCATAATATCGTTAAGGTCCATTACTATTAACAAAATAAACAAGATCTACCTGTTGGTCTATCTCATATTAAATTCATCAACATACCCAACACTGATTGAAAGAGAAGTCTGTGGGTTTCCTGTGGTGGCAGAAAGGGAAGACACATTAAGTGAAAGGTTCCATATAGTTGCAACCCTGTCTTCTAGTCTAATGTCTATTCTCTCCCATTTTTTTCAAGTACTGCCTCAACTCCACTCTGATCCCTCCTGCAAAAGCTCCTTCTCAGTATATAGTAAGGACACAGATTTTTTTTAACTGAAAATATGTTATTAAAGTACATGAAATGGGGAGTCAGGCTGTAGCGCAGCGGGTTAAGCGCAGATGGCACAAAGCACAAGGACCGGCATAAGGATCCCGGTTCAAACCCCGGCTCCCCACCTGCAGGGGAGTCACTTCACAGGCAGTGAAGCAGGTCTGCAGGTGTCTATCTTTCTCTCCTCCTCTCTGTCTTCCCCTCCTCTCTCCATTTCTCTCTGTCCTATCCAACAACAACAACAATAATAACTATAACAATAAAACAACAAGGGCAACAAAAGGGAATAAATAAAATAAATATTTAAAAAAAAATTTAAAAAAAAAAAGTACATGAAAACAGATTTTCCCTCTTACCCAGAGCACTGCTCAGCTCTGACTTATGACTGGGCCCAAGGGTTGTACCTGGAACTTCTGATGTCTGCAGTATAAAAATCTGTTGCATTATCACTGGTGCTATCTCCTGGGCCCTGAAAATTGCTGTTGTTGTTTTATTGTTCTTGTTTATTTGTTTAATGTACAATGAAAAGTTCTTAAATCAAACGTCTAAAGGGTTTGCATTTATTTTTAATTCTCATGTCTGCGGCTAAGTAAAAGTCTAACTTGTACTGAGTAGGGACAAAATATAAAACAACTCATTAGGGTGCCTTAAGCTGACAGAGAGGAACATTCACTTCTTCCTACCTTCTTCCCAAAGCAAGGGTTTCTGAATGCTAGGTCCACTCAAGAATAGTCCAAAAAACATTAAAAAATGAATTAGTAAAATATTGGAAATAAGAATTTCTTGCTTCTTTCTCAAATATTTTATTTATATGTTTATTTGATAGAGACAGAAAAATTGAGAGTTAAAGGAGATAAAGAGGAAGAGAGACAGAGAAACACCTGCAGCACTGCTTCAATGCAGTGGGAAGCTTCCCTACTGCAGATGGAGACTACGGGTTTGAACTCGGGTCTTTGTTCACTTTTTATTTATTTATTTTTCTTTTGTTGCCCTTGTTGTTTATTGTTGTTTTAGTTATTATTATTGCTGTTATTGATGTCATCGTTGTTAGATAGGACAGAGAAATTGAGAGAGGAGGGGAAGACAGAGGGGGGAGAGAAAGATAGACAACTGCAGACCTGCTTCACCGCCTGTGAAGTGACTTCCCTGCAGGTGGGGAGCTGGGGGTTCGAACCGGGATCCTTGCACTTTGCGTCATGTGCGTTTAACCCGCTGTGCTACCGCCCGGCTCCTTTTGTTCACTTTAATATGTACTCTTGATCAGGTGTGCCACTGCACATTCACAGATTTCTTGTTTTTTTTTTTTTCAGATATTACTCTATTATTTCATTGATGTACTATATTCATTGCACAACAAGAAAATAAGATATTTCACAGCAAAAACAAACTACCTTTGAATAATGGATTTTCAGGAAATCACCTAGTTTTCCCAAAAAGGAAAACACAGATTTTTTTTTTTCTCGTGGTAAATGTGTCAGAGCCCAAGATGGTGACCACCATTTTGTAGAAGGACAGGTCGATAAAACTGGGATACTCCCAGCCTGCCAGACTTTCTGTCTGAAGGCATAGTGAAGGCTCTCTTTTATACAAAGTTTCGTATGTCATGTTTATTGAAGGTAGATATATAATATAGACCTAGAGTAGTTTTTTAGATAGAAACGCTGGAACTTAGCTCTTTCAATTGCCTTTTTCATTGCTAGCAGCTAACAGCCTTAAAAAGTTATACTTTCATTACATTTTATCAGTATCTATGGATTTCATTATGACATACAGTGGCATCTAATTATTGTTTTCTACTTGAAGGGATTGAAAATCCTTCTTCTTAAGCTTTACAAGATGTTGGAATGTCAAATACCCTTTGCTGTTGTGTCTCTTGACACATTCTATTCATATTTTTCCACTGAATCCACAGTGCTTGACTCTAATACCAACGTTAAAATATGGGATTAGTGTCACTATTTAATTTTCTTAACAAGCTATGAAACAATAATACATGTTTTAATTGTATTTTAAAAGAGAGAATAAGTTGCTAAAAAGCTTAAAATTTCCTGGCAACTGTGAAATCATTCTGTACAGAAATGAAGAAGTGTATGCACTATGCTAAAAAAAATGTTACCAGATAAGTGGTTCTTGGAGTGGAAGACATGATTTTCTTTAGTTATGTGGTTCATGACGTTGCCAAGTATTAACTGAGCCATGTAAATATTCCTTCACACAGAATAGCATTTGTGGAAATGGGATAATTCAAATCACTATTAAATTAATGCTAGCTGGGGGTCAGGCGGTGGCACAGTAGGTTAAGCACATGTGGCGCAAAGCACAATGACCAGCGTGAGGATCCCGGTTCGAGCCCCGGCTCCCCACCTGCAGGGGAGTCGCTTCACAGGCGGTGAGACAGGTCTGCAGGTGTCTATCTTTCTCTCCCCCTCTCTGTCTTCCCCAGCTCCATTTCTCTCTGTCCTAATCAACAGCGAACAACATCAACAATGGTAATAATAATAACCACAAGGAGGCTACAACAACAAGGGCAACAAAAGGGGGGAAAATGGCCTCCAGGAGCGGTGGATTCATGGTGCAGGCACCGAGCCCAGAAATAACCCTGAAGGAAAAAAAAAAAATAGTGCTAGCTAGCTTCTGGTTCTTTTTGTTAAAACAACAGATGGAAATGAAAAGGAAACATAGTTCAGCCATAGAATTTCACAAAAAAGGAAAACAAAAAGAGAAAAAGTAGGCTAGATTCAGTCTTTAAGTATGCTTGATTTATCAACCATGCTACAGTCAAGGCAAGCTCACTGGCATTGGAAGGCAGACCTAGAGAAGAGAAAATTCTTGAGTTTTATTTTTCAGTTATTCATTCACTTGAGTCCCTTCCCTCCTATATCTGACTACCAAGTTAACAAGGTCAGTAAACCATCTGTGGCGAGTCTCCAGAATTAAAGTGTTATTTCCTCAGCACCTGAAATGGCCACTGAGGAAATTTAGTTTGCCAACTGCTCTAACTTGAACCAGAACTTCAGCTTCCATTCCAGATTTCCTGAGTTTGCTCAGTGTCTTCTCATCTCCAAGTCAGCCTTCTCTACCACAAGACAAAGTGCTCTAATATTGTCCTGCTTTTATGACCACAATGGTATGCCCTAAGATAAAAGTCCAACTGTCTTAAACAAAGTGTGACATGAGTAGGAAGGAAAGAAGCTGTAGTATACTGGTATCCACTAAGTTTATAAAAGACCATGATTATATTTAAGAAGCAAAATAATATAAAGTGTCATTAAGCAAACTCCTAATATAAACTAAGGGTGTAAAAACATAACTCTATAATTAGGCATCAGTGATCCATGTGGTACAGTATGGTAAAGTGTAATTCTTGTCTCCAGGCCAAACCACTTATTGAAACTAACTAGATTAAAAGCAATAAACCTTGGGACAACTAGAATGGCAAAATAGCAAGTCAAGAAAAAATTCTACAGTGGGAAGAACAAATACAGAACACAACATCACTATTACTTTCCATTATCCACATCAACAACATTGCCTTGAAAGAAGATATACAGGTGAAACAGTTAATGCAAAAGAGATGCTCAATAAATACTAGTTTTTTTTCTCTTAACTAACTCTATTCCCTAGCTTTAGGGAATTTCATTAAATAGCGTAGGAGCCATTTAATATTTACATCAATGACCTCCCAGAAACTTCCTCAAGGAAGTTCATCTACGCCGATGACATCTGCTGTGCAACTCAGGCATCCAAGTTCGACATCCTTGAGGAAACACTCACGAAAGACATGTCTCTGATATCTGATTACTGTAAAAAATGGCGACTAATCCCTAGCACTGCAAAAACGGTATCATCTGTTTTCCATCTACACCATGCCTCGGCCTCGCGTGAGCTTAATGTGCAGCTTGGTGATACGAGAATCCGGCATGAAGCCCAGCCAGTCTATCTTGGCGTTACTCTTGATCGCACTCTGTCATTTCACAAACATCTCATAAAAACTGCAGCAAAGGTGAGCGCGAGGAATAACATCATTGCAAGACTGGCCAGCTCCTCATGGGGCGCGAGCGCTTCCACACTACGATCATCATCTCTGGCATTATGCTATTCCACTGCAGAATACTGTGCCCCAGGATGGTTCCGTAGCCCCCTTGTCCACTTGATCGATTCCAAATTATATTCCTCCATGAGGATCATTTCTGGAACCATCCGTTCCACCCCGGTTCCATGGCTGCCAGTTCTTAGCAACATCGCCCCGCCAGATATTCGTCGGGATGTGGCATCATCTAAGTTCATTTCCCACGTCTACGCTCGACCAGACCTGCCAATATACACGGATATCTTCGCCCACCCTGTCCAACGCTTGACGTCTCGTCATCCAATCTGGTCCCCTACGCCTACACTGAACTTCTCTGTTCCAGACTCTTGGAAACAGAAGTTGGCAGTCAGCTGAGGTAAAGAACAAACACCTCATCACAGATCCCTGCAAGCGTCAACCCGGCTTTGACCTAGCACATTATGATTGGGCCCTCCTCAATCGCTCTCGAACAGGCCATGGCCGGTGCGCCACTATGTTCCACCGCTGGGGAGCCAGAGATGACCCGAACTGCCCCTGTGGCTACAGACAGACCATGACTCATATAGTCAACGACTGCCACCTCTCCAGATTCAAAGGAGGTCTCGAAACTTTACATCAGGCTCAACCTGACGCTATTAACTGGCTACGGAAGAAGGGCAAACGCTAGAAGAAGAAGGGAATTTCATCAAATACTCAGCAGTTTCTGTGGATGCCCATGTAATACTGGAAACAAAAAGACAAAATACTAGTTAAATGTAGTTAAACAATCTAGAATAATGATCTAGTTAAAATAATGATGTCACAAGGAAAATTATCACTATGGCTTTTTTGTGTGGAGTTGTACCCCTCCTACCTTATGGTTTTGTTCGTTAATCCTTTCTTAAATAAAAAATTTTTAAAAATTTCTTTATTGGGGGATTAATGTTCTATAGTTGACAGTAAATACAATAGATTTTATATGTATAAAATTTCCCATTTTTTCACATTAACAATACAACCCCCACTAGGTCCTCTGCTATCATGAGCACATGCGCAAGCACCTGGATTCAAGACCCAGATCCCCACCTACAGAGGGAAAGCTTTGCTTGGTGAAGCAGGGATGTAGGTGTTTCTTTCAGTTTCTCTTCCTCTCTGTCTCCCCTTCCTATTTGATTTCTGGCTCTCTTTATCCAATAAATAAGAGTTTTTAAAAAAGAAGAATAGTACTGCCTTAAAGTGGTTGATTAGTATGCAAAAAAGCAAACGATTTGTAAAATAAATAATAAATGAGACAAAACTCTAATGTGACTAAAAATGAAGTTCCTGCTGAAGTAACTAAAGTTATACTTCATTTCAGTTAAATTATATCAGCATCTGTCTCTATTCTGAAAAATGACTGGGTTAAGCTGCCAAGTTAGACTGAACTGCACTTCAGAGTCAATGCTATAATTCTGCAATTGCCCATAACTCCCAAATAATCAAAGCATGGTTGGAAACGTAGACAAACTACAGTTCTGGCTCTAGGGAGCATATCTTCAAACATTACTAAAAGAGAATTACTTGAGTGAATCTGAACTTTTTTATACTTGAAAAAGAACATTTTATGCAAGAGGGGCAATCAAAATGTTCTTAACCAAAGAGCCAGATTCTACAAATTCCCTCTGGTTAACTGTCTAATATTTTGGGAAGGAATGCATACTTAAGAATAGCTAGCAAGTACTATCAAGGATGTTTCACAAATCTAATCTTTTAAAACCCTCTAGAGAATATTGTAAAGGAAATTTACAAACACTAAAATGTTTACATCAAAAGAAGACACTGCTACTAGTGAGATTACATAATGTTTTCCACATCTTTCACAAAGTGTACTAAGTCTAAAGTAGATCTGTAGGGGAGGATAATTTCTTTTTTATTATTATATTATTTATTTATTTATTATTGGACAGAGACAGAGAGAATTTGAGAGGGTAGGAGGAGACAGAGAGACAACCTGTAGCCCTACTTCACCACTTGTGAAGCTTCCCCCCAGCAGGTAAAAACCAGGGGCTTGAACCTGGGTCCTTGCACACTGTAATGTGTGCATTTAATCAGGTGTGCCACCACCTGGCCTTGAGGAGTGTGATTTATAAATTACCTAAGAGCTCTCCCTCTCTCTCCCCCTTCCCTCTCTCTTTCTCTTTCTCTCTCTCTCACTCTCTCTATCCATCTCCCTTTCTCTCTCCCTCTCTCTCACTCTATCTGTCTCTCCCATGTTCTAACATGTGGATGTTCTCAATTTTCCCAAATAAAAATAAATATAAATAAATAAATAAATAAATTACCTAAGGTGACTTTTTCCCCCTGCACCATCCACTTATGAAACACATTAGTAACATGAACCTGATTGTATCACAATTAAGAGCACTGTCTTAAAACCCTGAATCTAATAGTAACTATCATTCACTACAGAGATAATAGAATGATAATTCTAACTACAGAACTAAGAAATACTAAAACAAGAACATATGAACACAGGCAAAGAACTAAGTGACTGCCACTAGCCAATATTTTTGGGGTTGAGGCTTGGAATTCAACAAGTGTCAGTTGAGAAGGTATTTCTATTCAAGTATCTATCAATTACTAAATGAATTTATCAGGGAAGGAAATAAACCTCTCTAACCAGGGTTTCCTATCCTGAAGTAAGGTTGCTAATACTCATGTGCACCACCAGCAATGGTAGTAGTGAAAAAAGAATGTGGTGGTACAATATTCACTTCTGAGGCCTTATGCTGTGCCATGAATTGAAGACAACACAGTGAGACAGGCCCACTACTGTTTATAGACAAAGAAGCTGAGGCTAGGAAATAAGAGGTTACAGGGCTGTACCTGTGTTGCTGTGTAATGTAAGTGTGAACACAAACTATTCTGACTCTAGAGGTCACGTTCTGGTTCACCACTCAACATGCATTCTCAGCATCATCTAATGAGGTAGTGTTATTGACTGCACATTGTAAATGGCAAAACATCATAGATATGGAGTGCACATTTTCAACTTGCTAAGATGTATTTTCTGCTGAATATACAATACTATTCTTAGCAAGGAAGAAGTATGAATGAATATGCAACGTAAGACCTAAAACAATGGAAAGTTTTTAAAATAGATAAGACAGCTGGTGATGTAATTTTTTACATTTGCAAACTCATACACTTCTACACAAAGCACTTACCCACAAACATCTAGTATCTCTCAAGATGCCAGTGGAATTTGCTGTAATCGTTAAAAAGCAGAGAGATCTGTATGGGGTCATAGCCCCCCAAGTCCTTACTGATGTCTTAGCAGGCTGCTCACAGGAGGTTATTAGAGACATAGGACAAGCATGTTAGGCTGCAAATAGTCTGTGGCCAGGCCTCCAAGGGATAACAAAGGGCTGCAAGCTAATAAAGCTAAGTGTCAATATGATGCTCTACCCTTCGCATTGCAGCCAAAAACAATTACTGGACCAGGAAGCTAACAAAGGCATATAACTATATCTACATTGCTGTAAAAACTTCTAAGAATTTAAAACAAAAGATTCAATTCATCATGGATAGGTAAACTTACTGTCAAAATTACATGTAATTTGGTTGCAAAGTCTCTAAAGCTAAAAGAATAGTATCCCCCAAAACTTGCCAACCTAGTCTGAATCAATGGTAGATGACTACTCATAGAAACAGAATCAATCTTAAGGGAACTGCTCAAAGAAAAAACTACACTTCTATTATTTCTGAGATTATCTTCATTCTGAGATTATCTTCATTCCTCCCAGGCTTTCATGATGTCCACTTATTCAATCTCCAGCAGAAAGACATCAAATGTTCATGACCATCCTCTTTCCCTTTATCCTGTTGTTGCTCTTTACTTCTTCTAAAAGAGAGGGGCTAAGCTCCAAAGTCAGAGTTCAGTTACAGAGATTAGACACTAAATGACACAACATCCCTCTGTTCCCGACTACAGAACTTTCACTACTATGGGTTAAATCTTTGTATCTGAGTGAGAGGGGAAAAGATATCACAGCACCAAGTCTCCCTCAACTCTCATTGCAACGAGACCCAGGCTAGAATCTGGTTTCATGTTCAGGAAAGATCACATGCCTTTTCACCTTCACTCCTGGATATGGACAGTACACATCTGTGCCACCTAACTTAGCAGCCCTATAGAAGAGACAAAAGCATGACAGGCACAAAGAGTTTTCACTCATTCATCTGTTCACTGATTCATTCAAGTCAATATTTATGTATTGTGTTTAGCATGTACCAGGCACTGATACATCCACGGCAAATACTAAAAAATAACAATGCATGCTCCCTTGGTTAAAGAAATTCATAGTCTAGACATGTCAACAATGAAAAAACACTGTAGAGTAATAGCATGCTAGGCATGTATCTTCTATACAAGATTCATATGAAATTGTGGCATCAGGGAGAGGACAGTAAGCCTTACCAAATTTGGGTTGATCTTATGTCGAAAGCAGGTGATGTTTACCACATATGGCCAATCATCAGGCTCCATTAGAACCCCAGCAGCATGAGCACATGTGACATGGAAGGAGGCTGGGCAGCGGCCATAGGAACACTGGATGCAGGCTCCAGAGACTTTCTTAACACGATGTCTACAGAAGATGCATTTCTTAAAGGTTAAAAGAGAGAAGAGTGTCAGTACAAACACTGTAAGTCAGCCAATTCCCATACTTCATAGAATAACAGCTAGTAGACATGGGGAAAAGGAAATGATTGCATCAACAAATCTAGACCATCTGGAGGCCCTGATGGTGAGAACAAGTGTAACAATAGCGATGTACTTTCAAAGAAGCAAACTGCTATGGTCACATATTACCAGACATATGTTGAAATCCTCCTGTGGTTAGTAAAACCAAACCTTTTCACACAAGCTTTTCTAGACATAGAGGCAAGAAAAATATGCCCCATGGGCATTCCTGTAAATCACCCATGAATACTGAGGTGACTTCTGTTTTACCTTCTGCATGGCAAACCTCTATGTTCATTAAGAGGGAGAATGTGTACTTGGTGGACAGCAGCATCTTAAATTAGATGATGTCTTCAAAAACTACTCAAATAACACAGATGAGCTAATTTTTCCATTTACAAGGAAATATCAAGTGTTAAATGTGGAAAGCAAAGGCTCGAGTGTTTAATAAACCATATCTGAACCTTTGTGACTAAAAAATGTATGTCCCCAACATGATAAAACTGAAAATCACCCCCAAAGGGCATAATTTTGGTGTGTATCTATAGCTTCTTCTTCTTTTTGCCTCCAGGGTTATCGTTGGGGCTCAGTGCCTACACTATGAATTCACTGCTCCTGATGGCAACCCCCCCCCATTTTTTTATTGGATAGGACAGAGAAATTGAAAGAGGAGGGTAAGATATATATATATATATATATATAGAGAGAGAGAGGGGGGGGCGGGAGACAGAGGGAGAGAGAGAGAGAGAGACAGAGAAAGTCAGACATCTAGAGACCTGCTTCACCACTTGTGAAGCTTGCAGGTGGGAAGCTGGGGGCTTGAACTGGGATCCTGTGCAGTTCCTTGCACTTTATACTTTGTATGCTTAACCCAGTGCGCTACCGCCCAGCCCTCTATCTATAGTTTCCTATGCCTAGGGAAGTGAGAATGAAAATGAAAACAGCAGTAATAACTACACAATCTGAAAATTAAATTGTATGCAATTAGTGTTACACAGTATCAGAGCATATGGTATGAGAGATAAGAAAAACCTAAACCAAACAGCTTTACTACATCTAAGATTTGTGAACTAATACTTCATGTTTAGAGGGGGAAATGACTGTATAACAACACAGGGTCAGGTTCAGAAAACATAAGAAACAGAATGGTCAAAAAGCTAGACTTCTTGGGGCTGTGCAGTGTCACACCTGGTTAAGCACACATAATATGAAATGCAAGGATCTAGGTTCAAGCCCCTAGCCCCTCACTGGCAGGGGGGATGTTTTACAAGTGGTGAAGCAGATCTGCAGATGTCTATCTTTCTGTTTTCTCTCTCCCTCTCTATCTCTTCTTTTCCTCTCAATTTTTCTTTGTCCCATCAAATAAAATAAATAAATAAATGAATGAATGAATAAAAATTTTAGAAAGTGACAAGATCAGAAGAGAAAACACAAGTAGAACCTGAACTGGAATTGGCATATTGCACGAAAGTTAAAGACTCTGGGGTGGGTGGGTGAGTGGGGGAGAATACAGATCCAAGAAGGATGACAGAGGACCTAATGGGGGTTGTACTGTTATATGGAAAACTGGGAAATGTTATGCATGTACAAACTATTGTATTTACTGTTGAATGTAAAACATTAATTCCCCAATAAAGAAATAATTTTTTAAAAAGTGGTCACCAGGAGCTAACATGATGCCAACTGGACTTCCCTGGACAGACAACCCAACCAGTGTGTCCTGGAGCCCTGCTTCCCCTGATCCCCACTAGGACAAGACAGAGACAGGCTGGGAGTATGGATTGACCTGTCAACGCCCATGTTCAGCAGGGAAGCAATTACAAAAGCCAGACCTTCCACCTTCTGCAACCCATAATGACCCTGGGTCCATATTCCCAGAGGGATAAAGAATAGGAAAACTACTGGGGGGAGGGAATGGGATATGGAGTTCTGATGGTGGGAATTGCGTGGAGTTGTACCCCTCTTATCCTATAATTCTGCCATTTCCCTTTTTAAAAATAAAAATTAAAAAAGAAGGAAAAGAGTTAAAGGATATATATATATATATATATCTTTAGTGCAAGAGATTCAGAAAGTACAGTGTACGTTTATCTATTCCACTGTGTCAAAGGCAGAATCCTCAGGCGAGTATGATTTATAGAGCATTATACTTTCTTGAGGGACTGGATTTCCATACTTATTCCAATGGCATAGGCCATTAAGGCTCCTAATGGATTAAGGAATTAATGAAGTATCTGGCAATGAGACTTTGTGTATCATTAGATTCCTGGAACATACAGCCTGGCAAAGGGCATCAAGAAATGATGAGCTGTGAAGGAGCTGGAAGTTTACAGAACATTCCCTTTCTTTAAAAAAAAAAAAAGATATGATTTTTAGTATGTTTTTATTGTTGCTTTGCCAATTTAATGAGTCTTTCTTATTCTACAAATTAGCAGGTAATACCAAAACAGGCACAAATGCTTTCCACTCTAATGTATATTTCCCTTACAGACAAATATAAAGCTGATGATAATAATATATTAGCTAATCCATTTTTTCTTCTGCTCTCTAAAAACGTTTTTGTAGTCACTACACACACTGCAAGCTAACATTTTCACCTCCAACAGGAAGTTGTGTTGGAGTCAATGGAAGTCACTAATAATACAAGTCATAGACTTAAGACTGAAACTTTCATTTTTATTACAACTCCTTAGATATAGGCTTTAGAATAGAATTCTATTTTTCAAATCTGATCTGTAAAATTTATGTCCTACTCATCTGTATTCATTAAGCCAATTACTCATGTGCCAATACTGGCCAACACTGGGGAAACACTGATATGATCAAGTCTGCAATCTACAACAAAAAGCTTTTAGTTTGGGGAAGGAGACAGTTATGTAAACAAATTAGCCAGAGGGAAAAATATAATGCAACAGCTGTCAAATGAGAGTAAGAGTCACTAGGAGCAGAGAGAAGAACAGACTAATAATACCAAGAGAAATCAGTTGTTCAGTGAGAGAGAAGGAGGCTTCAAAAAGAGGCAAAGGGGGGGAGGTTCACAGAGGACAGACACTGGGGAGTTATGAGAGACATTAATTAATATGCAGCCTCACATTGCTAGTGCAACAAACAACTGCTCTGATCTTAATACCCTAAGTATGTTATAAATAGTAGACACTATTGAAATGGTACAGTGAAACTCAATTCTGTATTCTCCTGCATCTTTGCTTTTAATAAGATTCATCCCATCACATTGCCCCACCCCATAAAAAGCTATTGTTATCCTTCAAATTCAACCTATTAAAATAGATGGCTTATGATAACATGTTCATTGAATTAAATCCTTTATGCTATGTATCAGAGGGCATTTATCTCATTGCCTTTTGTTTGGTGATATTTACACAGCAAATGTAGTGCTTCAACACCAGATCAGGTGCTCCATTGGAAAGTGTTGGGGGGTGCAGCTCATTGGCAGAGTCTGCCGTTTGTCATAGAAATGCTGCCCCAGAGGATTTAGAGGACCAGTGACATCAGTGACTGGAGGTGAACTCTGAGCTCACCTTGAAGGACTAGCAGGTCTTAGTCTTCATGCAGCAGGGATGAGGAAGGAGGAAGGAGATTCTAAAAGATGTAACAAAACTCAGAGGTGAGGAAGTTAGGCAGTGGTACACCTGGTAGAATGTACATGTTACTAGGCGTGCACAAGGATCCAGGTTCAAGCAAGCCCCGAGTCCTACCTGTGAGGGCAGCTTTAAGAGTGGTGAAGTAGCACTGCAGGGGTCTCTCTCTCTCTACCTCCCCTTTCTCTCTCAATTTCTCTCTGCCTCTATCAACAAAAGAAAAATCTCAGAGGCAAGAAAACATGAGACAAAAATGAATTAAGAAACAGGGGCATAAATAAAGGATGAGAGGCTGGAGGGGAAAAAAAAGTTCACCAAAGATCTTGAACAGTACTTTCATTTGCCAAAGCAAGAGACTGGCAGTGGCTTAGTAGTGATAGCTAATTTTCAGACTGAAAACAGAATTACCATTTATTATAATTTTCTGCATGGCTTGGGTTTAACCCTCAACCCAACTTAAGAAATCAATATGACCTTTGGCTAAGAATGCCTGTTGATCAAGCATGTCTCTTTTCTTTACTCCAGTGGGGTTGAACAGATTCTACTTATCTTACTATCAAAGGCACCTGTAACGGTGTACAAATTAAACATCTGGAGAATACCTTGGCCAAGTATCACACTCCTCCTATCTTCCCTATGTGGGAAGTATTTATAGTAGTTATAAAGATTATGAAGTCAGACAGACCTGGTTTTGAATGCTAGCTCAATAGCATCACAGAAATAGAAAAGAAAAAAAAAAAAAGAACATGATCTGAACACAAATGCAGAAGAAGGGCAAAGAAGGTTGTGGGAAAACAGGTTAATATAAAAATGTGGCCTGCATTGATCAGAAAATAGAGCTTATCCTGTGCACTTATTACTGAGGCTATGTAAAAATCCAGTCATAAAAACAACATTTGCAAATAAATAAAATAGGCAATATCACAATCTACTATTCAAAAAGAACTTCACTGATAGGAAATCTCTCAGTCATAAAGCATCAATGTTATATTAGCTGAAAAGAGCCAATCACTTATAATTTCTACTTCTCTAACAGTCCATTTGTGTCTCACCCTTCATTGCATTTACAGGGCAAAGGGGGCATACAATCATAGCATGTAGCATACATAAAAAATCTTATCCTAATGAAATATTAAGGGTCACTAAGCATCTAATGAGCTAGAAAGAAGGCCTCCTAAACCACAAAATATTCTTTATGTATTTCTGTATTTGTATTTTTATTTCTTCTAATATTAATATTAAAAGAAACCTGTTTCCCAGAGGAAATTCTATTACTTACAGTTAATGCTTATAAAAGATCAAACAAAATATCCTTGGAAAAAAGCACTTTAAGTTGACCACAGATTACTAAATTATTTATTTGAAAGAAAAGACCACCCTCTCCTAAAACTACCTATAGCTAAACCCTGAAAAAGCCCCTGATATGTATGCAATACATACTGAAAAATCTACCCAGGTTTGTAAATTTATCACTTAGAAACTCTGTTTGTTCTCTCCCTAAATCAGTATTAAAACATGACCATACTTTAGTCACTTAATTCTCAATAGTAAATTTAAAAATAAGGAAAACTTTCCTGTTAACCTAATTTAGGAAGGCTGGTTTACAAGGTCTCTACTGCTCCAAGGACAGGTAGGAAAAAAAAAACATTATTAGGACTATCAGATATGATTTGCTATTGGCATTACCAAATCAAGGGCTAGAAAACATTTTCAATTAGTTTCTGACCTCAAGTCTGAAAACCTACAGATATCGGGGGGAGGGAGTATATGTCAAGATAATGATGAATTATCCTTAGCATACAACCAACATCTGAAAAGTATTGTTTTTTTTTTTCTTTTATTGGGGGATTAATGGTTTACAGTTGACAGTAAAATACAATCGTTTGTACATGTGTGTCGGGCTGAGCTTCACTGACGGGAGACAGACGACCAGGGACTCATGGTTGAGCTGTACGCAGTATCTCTTTATTCATGCAGGACACAGCGCAATCTATACCAAGCTAGACTAAACTAACAACTAACTAAAATGAACAATGTTGTCTTTATATATACTTCCCAAGTAGGGTGTGAACAGGATGTGACGCAGAGAGGGTGGAAAGAAAAGTGACTGGTGAAAATCAGGGTGTGACAAGGAAAGGATCAGGGTGTGACAAGGAGAGGGGGTGGAGCAGATGAGAATTCTACCACTAAACCACCAATGCCCTGGAGGGAAGGTGGTGCTTTATGTAAATGTAAAAGTGATTTATGTAAATAGACGGCAGTGGTTATGTAAATAGAATACAGTGGTTATGTAAATAGAATGCAGTGTTAAGCAGGGGGGATTTAAACCAAATGAAACAGAAGGGGTTTTTAAAAGCAGTATTAGAAGATACCAACACATGTGTAATGTTTCCCAGTTTTCCACAAAATAATACAGCCCTCACTAAGTCCTCCTCTACCATATTTTTCCAGGACCTGAAACCTCCCCCCACCCCCATCACAGAGTCTTTTACTTTGGTGCAATACACCTAGACTATTGTTTAGTCAACGTCTAATTTATGACTTTTTTGAGGGGGGAGTTTATAATTTCTCAGATACCTGTCCCTTGCATACTCACTGAAACTGTATTCATTTATTGTGATCTGGGACAGAGTAGTAAAGGCAGCTCCCATACACTTTGCATGAAGAAACTGTCTCATAATCCTGGTCTCATGAACTCCTCTTATAACCATATTCCCACAAGCATTTTCTTAACATTCTCAATGAAAATTTTACTCATATTCTGGCTGTATATACTTATCTTGGGAAATGGTACTTATTTGAATGGTTAGGATATGTAAAAAATAAAGCAACCTAATCATTTTTCTTTGATAACTACACAAGCTGTTATGCTGAGGTGTTCTTCTTCCTATGAATACTGGAATCTGTCCTAAGGCCTCTGAATAAAACTGACTCTTATTAGAAACTGTCACTCATGGGTTGTTCTGTCTGAGGTCTACTTCAACTTCTTCATCTCTTATCTTTCAATTACTCCAGTAGCAGATCACATTGAGAAAAATTATGTGTCTCCAAATGAAACTGAGAGCATGGTGATGCAAAGTTATGAGGACAACAGAGTGCAGATATATCCAGGTGACCTTTTTGAGAAAAAACAAAACAAAACAAAAAAACACCTTTCCTGTGGAGACAACTGCAGTCCTGAGAAAAATGGGTTCATGTTAGGGTTCCCGAGTGAATGTGGAAGGTTTATTCCTGAGGCCATTCCCTCTCTCCTGAGGTCTGTAACCACTGCCTTACACCACTCAAAATTTATAAAATGGGCTGCCTCAGCAGAAAAAAAAATCACCTCATGTTTAAGATAAGTTTGGGTGTTTTGATGTTAAGTAGCCCTTAGGGTTATGTAGAAATCATTTTGTACTTTCCAATTCAGGGAATGAACAAAATGCAGTAAAACAGATTCTAATATAAGGTTTAGGAATGATCCTAACTTTGTCCTAATTCAAAAACATAACATGAGAGTACTTCTAGATTATTTAGGTAAACTTGCTTTGAAACTTAGTAAATTTGGAGCAGGGCATCAAAGTAAAAACCCTGGGGTGAGTGTCAGTGTGGATGTTCAGGCTTCATGGGGCAGGGAGTAGGAAGTGGGGGGAAGGATGGGATGGGACACAGTCTACTGGTGGTGGGAATGGTGTTTATATATACCCCTATTAATTTGTAGTCATATAAATCACTATTTAATTAATATGAGAGAAGAAAGATTGAATGTCTCAAACTTTTAAAAGCACAGAGACTCTTTTTAATACACAGAGTCTTTGATATGTTGACTCTCTTAAAAGCTTAGACCAGGGAAAACAGAAGCAACCTGTGGCACAGCTATATACAAATAATGTCAAAGGACATAAATTATGGTGATGTTGTGTATGGTACAGCAAATCCTAACAAAGGGATTCTTCAAAATTAACCCAATTGCTAAATAATGTGATTATAGCAATAACTATCTATTGTCTTCTTAAACCCTAAGACAGCAGGAACCTCTGGCTTCCTCTATAGAGCCTATATTTCCCCCAGTCCTGGAACCTCTAGGGTGGGGCTCACTTTCCTGCATGCTCCTCTCAATTCATACCAAATGATATTGAATGGGCTGAACCCAATCTAATCAACACAACGAGTACCACTTCAGCATGCTTCATCACTTCAGACTGTGTCCAGAGACGTCCAGGCATAAAATGTCAACCCTTCACCCTCATTACTCGGATAAGACCTTTCCTTTCATGGGATTCTCTAATTACATTCCAGGCAGTTCACTTCCTAACAAAGTCCCAAAACCTAGATATAAACCAGGTCCCATGAGATAGAGCATATATTCACATGTATCCATAAGTCAGGGCAACATACATACCTGAAAGCAAAAGTACACAAGAGTCTGCAGTCAGTCTGTATAAAGTTCATAATGAAATAGTGTCTACTTAGACTTAGATACCCTCCTCACTTACTTCCTATTACAGTTCTCTCACTCACTCCAAAGCTAACCTTATCAAAGCAAGGACTGCAAAAGCTGAATAAGGGCAAGAGACTGGCATACTTTAATGATGACTCTTTAGTCACTATCAGGTCACCCCATCAGCTGGGGCCCTATTCAGGGAGTCCTGAGATTCCCAGATAGACATGATGAGTCTAGATCTCGAATAAATCCCTCTGTCCATTGTTACCGGTCATTTCTATCAGGAACAACAAAATAAACCCCTTTGTGTGCCCCCCAAAGGACGTTGCCCTCAACTTAGATCAACAATGGTGGAGAATGAAGCACTGATGCAGGTGTCTCTCTTTCTCCCTCCCCCTTCCATCTCTTTTTCTGTCTCTATCCAATGAATAAGTAGGTAAATAACAAAAATTAAGAAGTGCATTTTACTATAACACAAACTAAATTTTTAAATATCTTAACAATCAGATCAAGACTGTTGTTTCCTTTGTAAGCCTTGGTATTTTATTTGAGGTCTTTAAAGACATTTGTCTAAAAAGAGAGCACATTTGTTTTACCAAAAACTGTCATAGGACTCCATAAAAACAATACATTAGTACTTGATGCAAATTAACTTAAAAAACCTATAGTTATTGGACAAGGATGTTGTGGTATATGGCATGGAAAGTTACACTGTGACTAGGGGGGTCTAACCTGAGTGTGTGAAATCCAGATTCAATCCAAGTGTTACATATATCAGAGTGGTATTCTGATTCTTTCTCTTATCAATCAATCAGTAATTATTTAAAATATAAATGATTGGGCCAGTAAGATAGCTCACCTGAATAGTATGCCAGTTTTCTCATGAGTACACATCAAGTTTTAAGATACACCAGTGATAACACACAGGACTTGTATGCAACAGGTCCCAGGTTCAACAGCTGGCATCATCAACAACCAGATGTGAGCAGTACTCTAGTAAAAAAAAAATGAAGCTATGCCTTTTGCTATAGCACGCATGAACTCTAAGTAATTAAATAAAATAGTTCAAGAGATGATAAAATTATCAGTTTATCTTGAGTACAGAATAAAGTAATCAAAGAAAACAAAACAAATGAACAAAAATAGTTCTTTTTGTAAAATACAGTGGTCACCAAAGGGAAAGGGTAAGGAGAGAGGAGCTTCAATCTGATAGTGGAATGAAATGAGAACTTTAGTGCCTAGTGAGATGAAGTCTATATACGTACAGGTGTGAAGCTGCACTCCAGAAGCTTAAATAGTACTGTAAACCAAGAAGTCAATAAAATTGTGTGTGTATGTATGGTATGTATATATATCCATATATGTGTATATATATGGATATATATACATAGTCTCAGGGCCAGGTGGTGGCACACCTGGTTGAGCTCATAAGTTACAATGTACAAGGACCTGAGTTTGAGCCCCGGTCCCCACCTGCAGGGAGAAAGCTTCATGAGTGGTGAAGCAGGGATGCAGGTGTCTGTCTCTCTCCCTTTTGATTTCTGGTGGTTTCCATTCAATAAATAAAGATAATAAAAATATACAATCACTATGAATATAGGAATTAAAAATATGTACCTATGGACAGAAATTTTAATCAATAAGCAAAAATGAAGAAAATAATATTTAGATTAGTAGAAACTGGGCTGCTTGCTTTTTTTTTTCCCCCTCCAGGTTTATTGCTGGGGCTTGGTGCCTGCACTATGAATCCACTGCTCCTGGTGGCCTTTTTTTTTTTTTAATCCATTATTGTTGTTGGATAGGACACAGAAAAATTGAGGGGGGGGGGAAGAAAGGGAAAGAGAAAGATGCCTGCAAACCTGTTTCACTACTTGCGAAGTGACCCCCCCGCCCCATGCAGGTGTAGAGCTGGGGGCTCAAAACTGGTTCCTTACACTTCGTACTATGTGCACTTAACCCGGGTGTGCTACTGCCCACCCTCCTGGGCTACTGTTTTGTTCCCTAGGTTTTCACTATATTGTGTTTATGACATTTGATTTAAAAAAGAAAAAGATTAGGGCATAAACTAAAACATCTATAGAGTTGCTCCATCTTTCAACTCAAAACATTTCAGAATCAGGACTGGCAGATTCACTTCCCAAATGAACCAACCAAAGATACCATCTATTTTTTTTTTTTTTTGCTTCCAGGGTTATTTGTGGGGCTTGATGCCGGCACCACAAATCCACTGCCCCCCACCTATTTTTAATGGATAAGACAGAGAGTAATTGAGAGGGGGAGGGGGAGAAAGGGGAAGAAAAAGATAACCTGCAGACCTGCTTCATTGCCTGTGGGGTGAACTCTATACAGGTAGGGAGCCAGGAGCTCAAACCAGGATCCTTTTACAGGTCCTTGTGCTTCATACTATGTGTGCTTAACCCAGTGTGCCACCATCTGGTCCCCAGGACAATATCTATTTCAATTCCTCATCTTTCCAGCTCATAAAAAAAAGAAAGCACAGCAGTAATAGAGGAATATGGTAAATCCAAACATGCAGTTGTTTTTTTCTTCACGAAAATGACAATGCCCTATATACATTATCAATAACATTATTTCTGTCATGAAAAATTGACCGACTGACTGACCTCAAGCAAATATCAGACTAGACCAGCAATTAACTCTTCAGCTAAAAGGTGAGAACATTAACTTATTTTAAGTTTATTTTGGCTGGAAGTAAATACTTTTTAGATGCTAGGTCACATCTTCCTTATTCTTGGCATAACTATTAAATGAGCTTTTACTCTCTGCATACTTCTTGGTAGAATTTTCTCAATATATAAAAATTCCTTTTCTGTGCAATCTTTTCAAACAGATCAGTGACTTACTTAAGCAGATGTGTGAAAGAATGCAGTCACACTCTTTCTTTTTTTTCCTCCAGGATTATTGTGGGCTCGGTGCCTACACCATGAATCCACCGCTCCTGGAGGCCATTTTCCCCCCTTTTGTTGCTCTTGTTGTTGTAGCCTCGTTGTTATTATTATTGCCATTGTTGACGTTGTTCGTTGTTGGATAGGACAGAGAGAAATGGAGAGAGAGGAGGGGAAGGCAGAGAGGGGGAGAGAAAGATAGACACCTGCAAACCTGCTTCACCGCCTGTGAAGCGACTCCCCTACAGGTGGGGAGCCGGGGGCTTGAACCGGGATCCTTAGGCCAGTCCCTACGCTTTGCGCCACATGTGCTTAACCCACTGCGCCACCGCCCGACCCCCGCAGTCATACTCTTAAGAGATATTTATTGCTTATATTATGGCTTGTTGGCAATAATAAAATTAAAGTGTGGTCTTCTATCATTCACATTGCATTTAAAAGATGATTGCATTTAATATGATCCAGTTTTTGTTTTTTTGTGAAATTAACACAACTCTAATTCACTTGTGTGAGCTTCTGTGTATGGTTTAATTTATCCACACAACTGAACTCCTTTAAGCTTCAGAGTACTAATATGTAAACTGCTCTTGTTTAAAAGTAGTATATATTTCAGCACTACAGTTTTGAGGCTGAATATTTAAAACTCCTAGAATCCTACTTAGGATGTGGAGAAAAAGGAAATTTTACATATTATCGTTGTGAATGTAAATTGTGCTGCTTCTACAGAAGAATGGTTAACCGTTAATATTAACAATTACTAATGGAGAAAAAGTGGTACTGAGATTTAATTGGAAAATCGGAATATACCTAAAATAGACCCACTAGATTTTTCTAAAATGGAGACCTCCCAAATCTTCATCTGCAATATTCATGCCTTTAGGTTCATGATTAGTCAACAATTTGTTCTGTTTTATATCTTAACTCTTTTCAGCTACCAGGTTTCAGATGCTACCATGATGCCAACCAGACTTCCCAGGGCAGATGACCCCACCATGTGTGTTGGAGGTCCACCTCCCCTGATCCCTGCCCCACTAGGAAAAGGGGGGGGGGGAGAGGGAGAGGGAGAGAGAGAGAGAGAGAGAGAGAGAGAATGAGAGAGAATTAGTTGCTGGAAGTATGAATCAGCCCACCAACGTCCATCTTCAGTGGAGAAGCAATTACAGAAGCCAGACCTTCCACCTTATGCACCACATAATAATCCTGGGTCCATACTCCTAGAGGGATAAAAAAGGGGATGGGATACAGAGTTCTGGTGGTGGGAATTGTGTGGAATTGTACCCCTCTTACCCTATGGTCTTGTCAACATTTCTGTTTTATAAATAAAATAAAATAGGAGTGTAAAACTAAGATAAAATAAAAAGTATTATACCATATGATCCAACAATTCCACCTTTTGGTATTGACTTATAGGATATGAAAACACTAATCTGAGATGCTATGAACTAAAGAGATTTCTTTTTTTAAATTTTTATTGGAGGACTAATGGTTTATAGCCAACAGTAAGATACAGTTGTTTGTACATGTGTAACATTTCTCAGTTTTCCACATAACAATTCAACACCCACTAGGTCCTCCTCCACCATCATGTTTCAGGACCTGAACCCTCCCCCCACGATAGAGTTCTTTACTTTTGTGTAATACACTAACTCTAGTCCAAGTTCTGCTTTGTTTTCCTTTCTGTTCTTATTTTTCAACTACTGTCTATGAATAGGATCATCCCATATTCATCCTTCTCCTGAAGTACTGGATCTTCGAAAGAGTGAACAAAATCAACAAACCTTTAGCCAGACTCACAAAACAAAAAAAGGGAGAAGACCCAAATAGATCAGATCATAAATGAAAGAGGATATATCACAACAGACACCGCAGAAATTCAACATATTATGTGAGGCTTCTATAAACAACTATATTCCACCAAGCTAGAGAACCTTGAAGTAATGGATGATTTCCTAGATACCTACAAACTTCCAAAATTAAGTAAAGAGGAAATAGATAACATGAATAGGCCCATCACAGCTAATGAAATTGAAACAGTTTTATCAGAAACCTCCCCAAAAATAAAAATCCTGAACCACATGGTTTTACAAATGAATTCTACAAAACCTTCAAAGAAGAACTAATACCTCTACTTTAAAAAAAAACGCTCTGTTACTCTGGATTTTTTGTTTTTCTTATAAGTAAATTCAGACCTCTACTCTGGAAGTGTATTTTGGTCTAAATAATTTCTACAAAGGTGACAAACTGAAAGTTTCCATTGAAAATTATCTGAGACTCCCTAGGGAAGAAAGTTTCACCTGCACAGGGCTCACTTGAAATCATCATAAACTTAGCAGAGGATCAAATTAAAAATAGAAGCCCCAAATAGTGGAAGGTTTTTTTTTTTTAAGCCCATACATCTCCCAGTCTTGGAACCTCTAGGGTGGGGCTCACTTTCCTGCATGCTTGTCTCAAGTCATACCAACTGATACTGCATCTGCTGATCCCAACCTAATAAATTCAACCAGTCCCACCTCGGCACACAGCATTTCTGACTGTGTCCAGAGACAATGGACGTAGAATGCCAACTCTTCAGCTTCATTACTTGGTGAGGTCTTTCCTAGCTAATAGGACTCCTTAACTCCATTTTAAGTGGTGCACTTCTTAACAAAACCTCAAAACCTAGATATAGACCAGGGTCCATGAGATAGGGCATATGTGCATGCATCTATGAGTCAGGGGAAAATATATGCCTTATAACAAAAGTGCACAATAGTTTGCAGTGAATCAATAAATGAAGCAAGCAACCCCCAAAGACACCATAAAGTACCTACTGAAATAGTTTCTACTTAGACGTAGATACCCTCCTCACCTACCTCCTATTACACATCCCTAAATCACTCCAAAGCTAACCATGTTAGACAAAGTTTTAGGTTTTATGATGATTTTTTCACACCTTGTCCCACCTGCTCATAAAATGCTGTAAGACCTACAAGCATTGTATTTTCTCTTGCAAAATTTTACATAGTAAACAAGATCAAGATGAACAATTACTCCCCACGCCCTTGCAGATAAATTTACTTCCCCAAAACTACATAAGAGAGATCATGATAGTTGACATAATGGTGCATGTCTGTCTTTTGAAAGTGACAACTGGACACACTGGCTAGATATAGAAAGATAAATTCTTACAACATGAATCAAAGAAAAATGTGCTTAGAGAATTTAATCTGGAGGCAGTGTGGTGGTAAAGCATATGTTACTAAGTTCAAGGCCAGGGTACAAGATCCCAGTCTTTACCTGTACGGAGAAGCTTCCTAAGTACTGGAGTAGTGCTACAGTTGCCTCTCCTCTCTGCCTCACTCTTCCTATCTCTATCAAAAATAAGAAATAAAAATAAAGAGAAAGAAAAGAACAGCCAAGAACAATGGAGCCATATAGGCAACAAGCCCCAGAGATTACCCCTGTGTCACGCAAAAGAGACAGAGAGAGAGAGAGAGAGAGAGAGAGAGAGAGAGAGAGAGATGGGAACAGGGCAGGGAATAAGGACACACAGCACCTATCTGAAAGTCGAGTGAAAATGGTGCAATGTCTTGAGAAGCCCACTATATTAAGCCTTCTGTGGGAAGGTCTAATGGTGCATCATAAAAAAAAATCTTGCCACGAAGCGCAAGGACCGACAAAGGATCTCAGTGACTCCCACCTGCAGGGAAGTCACTTCACAAGCAGTGAAGCAGATCTGCAGATGTCTGTCTTCTCTCTTCCTCTTTCTATTTCTCTCTGTCCTATCCAACAACAACAACAATGACATCAATAACAACAGTAATAACGACAACAATAAAACAACAAGGGCAACAAAAGGGAATAAATAAACATAAAAATATTTTTTAAAATCTTGCCTATTCCAAAGTCATTTCTTCATTTGACCACACCAGACACTGATGCAAAGGAAGCTTATCCCTTCTGAAAACAGTTTAAACCTGATCAAATTAAAAGCAGCACCAGAGGGATTATTTTTCTTAGTGAAAGTCCACAAGCAATTTACTTGACTAGAGGAAAAAATGCAAAGAAATCCTCTATCAAAAAATAGCTTCTTGAATCTTTCCACCAATAAACTTCCCATCTATCCAAGAATACCTATCCTTTCTGGTGATAACATGCTAAGGATATAAATATTTTATTTTTTCCTACAAAATCCCAAATGACATTTTCAAATAAATAAAAATAAAACTACTATATGCCTATGTTAAAAAATGGTCTTAGAAGAGGTGAATGTCATTTTAAAGGCTGTGTGTTTAAATATTTAGGAAAAAGATTCTACTTATCAAGTTTCAACACAAAGCTCCAATGAGGTTATAAGTGCATCCATCAAATTTTCATTTACCTTGGGGCAAGCCTACTGGGAAAAACATAGAAAGCCTGGTCTTGTATTATGAAGGAGCTGAAACACTTTTGAGGGTCTAGATAACTGGACATTAATAAGGTCACAATCAAGTACAAAGATGGGGCTTCTGAGATACTACAATGACAAAGGCAGACTAGCACTAGAAAGAAAGACAACTGCATTCTGCTTACACCACAGCTGAAGCTAAGAAACCGAAGTCATCTGATGGACCACCAAATTCCCTTGAGAGAATGTAATCTTTTACTCTAAACCTAGCAAACATAGCAGAAGAAAAGCCAAGCCAGCAAAACATAGAAAGAGGTTTTTAATCTAATTTAAATAACATTCATACAGCACCCTTTGTATTCAGTAACTTTTTTTTAACAAGGAAAATTTGGTTTTAAGGAGCTTATGGGAACATTTAACTTGGACTGGAAAGGTTATTTGCTCAGTATTAGGCTAAAAGCCAAAATCCACTTTTAGCCAGAGATGATTTTAATATTATACCTCACAAGAGTATTATGTCATGTGAGCAGGCGGCAGTGATAAGCAGTGTAGTGAAGTTAAGATTTCCCCCAAAGACTCATTAAAATGTACTATAAAGTAGAAAAAAGTCCAGAAAAATGTAAAAGGAACCTGTCTGTACTATCTCAGAAACAGTAAGAAAAAAAAAGTAAAAAAAAGGCTTTCCAACTTATCATTTCTTTCACTGTCTCCTCTACAAATGCCACAAATAAATACTGTGATAAACTCAATCCTAATACTAAAGATGAAAATTACTTAAGTTGTGCCCTACTATGATGCTCTGCATATAATTTCCTCCTTAAATATGTCGTGATGGAATATATGATGAATTCAAGTGACTGCAGAAAGTAATAAAACTATGAAGTTTTCATTACAATTGAATTCATGGATTCAATTAGACCTATGAAGATTTTACTTTTTTAATTCTTCAATCAAAAACACATTAAAATATGTAAATCAAAAGATTATCTTAATAAAAAGTGACTTTTCTCTATTTTAATTTTTTAATTCTGTATTTAATGATGCCAGTATTTTCTGCTAGCTTTTTATTTTGGTCTTTAACTCAAGTCATTTTTTTTTTTTTTGGACATTTTTTCTCCCACTTCTTCAATTAAAAAAGGAAAGAGTAAAAAAATGCAATGACTTAACAGGCAAACATGCTTTAGAAAGCTCAACTTTCAAACAACAAAATAGACCCCTTTGTGGGCCTTCATAGGACCTGGCCCTCAACTTGGATCAACAATGGTAGAGAATGTTCCATCCTCAGAAGGGAGGATGGACAACATACTCTATGCTACACTGGAGGAAGATGGGTCGATACTGGGGCAGCTTGGACTGTTCCTTCTTATAACCACAGAATGTGAGCTCAGATCTAGAGGGATGCAGATTCACACAGGCTCCTAAGCTAATTATGGGCCCCAGATCACATCGAATCGATGGGGTATACAGTCAACAATATTTATACCCCTTTCCCATATTAGGGAGCTACTCTCTTCCCTGATCCAGCCTTCTGGTCCTTTTTCCAGCCATGACATCATCTTCCCAGATAATAATTAGGATCCACCTGCATATCAGATTTCAGGCTCAGGTAAAACAAACAAACAAACAAACAAAAAATCCACACTAGTATAGCTACAGGCCTTTTGAAATATAACTAAAATATGCCTACTAGCTATCTACAAAATGCACTATTCCAGCCTTTAGGTCCATGGTTGATCAACAATTTGTTTGGCTTTGTATGTTAACTCTCTTTTCAGCCACCAGGTTCTAGATGCTAGCAGGACGCAACCATACTTCCCTGGAAAGACAACCCCACCAATGTGCCTTGAAGCTCCACTTCCCCAGAGCTCTTCCCCATTAGGGAAAGAGAGAGATAGGATGGGAGTATGGATTAACCAGTCAACGTCCATGTTCAGCGAGGAAGCAATTACAGAAGCCAGACCTTCTACCTTCTGCATCCCACAATGACCTTGGGTCCATACTCCCAGAGGGTAAAAGAATAGGAAAGCTGTCATGCGAGGGGATGGTATACAGAGGTCTGGTGGTGGGAATTGTGGGAAACTGTACCCCTCTTATCCTATGGTTTAGTCAATGTTTCATTTTTATAAATAAAAAATTAAAAAAAAAAACAAAGTTCAACTTTCTAGTCCATTCCTGTGGGAATGGGAAAACACGTTTATAAATGCATTCCAAGCTGCTATGAAAACTACATTCTTTTTTTCACAGTAACAGTAAGTACTCCCAGTTGAGAGTTGCTGGCACCCAAGTTCCCAATTCTAGTCCACTGACAGTTTGTAGAGCAGACAGATGAGGCATGGAAAATATTTTAAATTAGTTCATTTATCTTGTAAAAACAGGAAAAAGGAATAAATTTCTCTCACAAAAGAAAGAATAAAGAAAAATAATGCACCTCTAATAATGCGTAGCTTATTTTGCCCATTAAGTCAAAATGTTCGGACTATTTCATACTATTTCATAAGAGCCACATCTCACATCCTGAGGAACTTTGTTATGATCAAGAGATAACAAACATGTGGCTAGAAATTATTATCTACTTCTGAATTTTTGATGGACTAAAAATTTTAGAAATCAAGTAATTTTCACATCAAAGTTTTTTTTAATTTTTAAATTTTTTATTTTTACTGATTCCAGGTAGAACTTGTGTCAGTATAATCCTGATATGGGCTGGAAAGATAGCACAAAAGGCTTTCATACCCTAGGCTCTGAGGTTCCGAGTTCAATACCCAGCACCACCATAAACCAGAGTTAAGCAGTGCTCTGGTTTCTTTCTGTTTCTCACTAAGTTATATAAAATGTTTTTTAAAATTAAACCATACTAATAAGTCTAGAAAACTGCAAAAGAAATTTTTTAATGTCTTAAAGGAACATTAGAAAATATTTTAGGATGAGTCATATAGGACAAGTTCAATTAAAGAGTGGATATAATTTCCCCTAAAATTGATAGACAATTTTTGTTTGTTTTATGTATACCATTTAAAGGCTTACACACTCCCTCCCCCACACCTATAGACATCTAAACTTCAACAAAGGTGCCCAGACTACTCAATGGGGAAAGGAGAGTCTCTTCAATAAATAGTATTAGAAAAATTGGATTGGAGGATGCAGAAGAATGAAACTGAACCACTACAGTTCCTCACACACAACCAGAAGCTAACAAATACTTAAGAGGAAAATAGTGGCAGAACTCTTTCCCATTACTTTCCCTTACTTTCAGCCACAGTACAATATGACCAGAGTAATTATTAACAACTATATTTCCCTTGCAGATATAAATGTGTAAATCCATATACAGTATAAGTGTATGTATATATTTACTATAAAAATACTCATATAATGGAGTTGGGCAGTAGCGCAGCGGGTTAAGCACAGGTGGCACAAAGCACAAGGACCAGCATAAGGATCCTGGTTCGAGCCCCCACCTACCACCTGCAGGGGAGTCGCTTCACAATCGATGAAGCAGGTCTGCAGGTGTCTATCTTTCTCTCTCCCCCTCTCTGCCTTCCCCTCTTCTCTCCACTTCTCTGTCCTATCCAACAATGATGACATCAATAACAACAACAATAAAACAAGGGCAACAAAAGGGAATAAATATTTTTTTAAATACTCATATAAATACATGCATAAAGCACTGACACTGAGTGGGAGGAAATAGTCCTGAACTGCTAAGTACACGCAGACTGGTGAACAGAGAAAACTACTTACTTGATAAATAATTTAATATAGTGAGTACTTTTTTATGAAAAGAGGTAATATAAAAAGTGATGGTCTTATCTTTGCTTGAAATTTAGCCTTAAACAATAGATACAAACATAGATATTAAATAAAGAAAAAGCCCCTAATGTTTGGTGCTATATTTTATCATTTCTCCTAAATCTGACATTTTCCTTTTATTGCATATAATGTGACCATTCATTCCACTGAACAACAGACATAAGTCCTTATTATCAACTTTATTTTGCTACTGCAAATTCTTGACAAAAAAAGCATTTCTTTTTCTTTTTTTTATTCCCAATAGATCTTCCTGCCCTGGAGGAAGAGGATCTAAAGCAGTGTGAGATCTGGAGCCGAATATGACAACCAAGTAGGCTCAAGATGAAGTAGCAAGTCAGCGAACAACTCTGGCTATAAATGCAAAAAAGACTCACAGAAAACGGACTGCCTGTAGCCCTCTGGAGGCATCCTGAGGCTCAAAGGCAGTTAAAACTTTGCCTCTGTAACCAAGCACTACCCTTCCCATCACCACTAGAGGACTCCATAAGGCTCTAAAATACCCAGTGATAGTTTGCAGACTGTAAATTGAGTGTTTTTGACCCCATTACCTTATCTTGCCTACTAGATTCTCCTCTTAACTCCTCCTGAATCCTCTGTTAAGATCATAAAATGAGACATATGTGACCAGACATTTTTCCCAGTGGAAAACGGCTCTGGGTTCCACAATATCATTCTGATTGGCTAGGTTGGAATATATTTTTATAACTAGTTCATTCATCCTTCATTGAGACCTTTCCTGATAGTTCACTGAGGCCCTACCTGAGGTTCAAGTAATACAGAGATGAACAGATGACAGTCTCTGTTTGGACAAATAGCATGATCTCCAGTGAAGCTGATGACTATTCTCAGAGTTAGCATGGTGCTATTTACAGGGAGAAAGGCCAGGCTAAGCAGAATGAACCCAATACTTAAATATCATTCACCCCAATACCTTCTTTACAAGTCCTTTTTGTGGGGCCCTGCAGTGGCATACCTGATAAGAGTATGGGAAGGATATAGGCTCAGGCCTCTAGTCTCCACCTATAGGGGAAGACTTCACAAGCAGTTAAGCAGTGCTATAGGTGTCATTTTCTCTCTCCCTATCTCCCCCTTCACTCTGGATTTCTAATTGTATTGGTGAATCAGTGGTAGAATTCTCTCCTGCCATTCTTTATTTCTGTCTCTAGTCAGTAAATTACCTTTTTAAAACTCTTTTGTCAGAATTTTGCTATCTAGGTTCCAACTCATGTAATTTCTGAAGGAGTGCAATAAGCTAAGGACACGCCTTTTAGCGTTTGTCCCTCTGGACTCACCTCTATGACATTAGACACTGTTTTTGCAGGCATTGGAAATCCAAAGGAATACTTCCATCACCATGAGAGAAGTCTGTCTCATTTTCTCATGTAGTACAATTATTCTATTTCCCAAACTTCTCCA
This sequence comes from Erinaceus europaeus, assembly GCF_950295315.1. Classification (NCBI taxonomy): domain Eukaryota; kingdom Metazoa; phylum Chordata; class Mammalia; order Eulipotyphla; family Erinaceidae; genus Erinaceus; species Erinaceus europaeus. Next base: position 41,661,036 of record NC_080171.1, on the reverse strand, counting down.
CCTCAGCAGGCACTGAGGTCCTCTAGGTATTCAACGTTTATCAACAGAAATGCCAAGTTTGATCCAGGCATTTATGACTGTCAACATCTTCAAAGTGGATAACTGCCAAGAACGTAGTCCTGAAATTACTCTTAGTCAATGGAATTGTTCCACTTAAAAAAGGTGATGATTTTCTCTGAGCTTTAACATATTACAAGAAGGGTTAATAGCTCAGGCTTCCCTCAGCTATTTCTTGCTTATAGTGAGTTAGGTATACTGCATGGGGACACGTAGGAATGTTTCTCTTTAGCTGATTAAAATCCTGTGTTCACCCAGCTTGTCAAATCATCAATTTAGGAAATTGCATTCTGTTAGACTAAGTCCTTCCTTTAGCACTTTAGTCACCTAGTTATTCTTCAATTTCATTCCTACAAACACTTTGCTCTGGTCCTAAGGTCCAACCCATATTTATGTGTCTCTTTAGTGCATAAAAGAGATTCAGGAAAGGAGAGGGAAAAATAAAACTTCAGGTTTACTGGCAGCACTAAGTGAAGTAATCCTCTTATGCATACACTTTTTTTTATTCCCTTTTGTTGCCCTTGTTATGCATACACTTTTCTTAGAGAAAGATTACTTACTCAACCTTTCCATTCACCTGCTTGATGAGAATCTACAAATATTTTAAGAGGGCAATCTGGAAGACTTCCAATAGCAGAAGTTGCTCAAACTATAGCATCAGTCTCTGTCATTTGCTCTACATTTACTCTGAGCATTTAACTAGTTTACACAAGTAAAATAAACTGCCTGTTTCTTAATAAGTTCACTTTTATATAGCAGTGATCTTCAAATGTTTTTATTTGTAATTCTCCCAAAAGAACTTTGGAAAACTTTATCATTTCCTCAACTACATTGAAGCTAACCAAAAGAAATCTCATACACTAATTTTAAGATTAAAAATAAGTAGAGGCTGTTATATTCCAACATGGAATTCCAGAAGTATACATGTGCTTAAACATATTTTTTGCCAAACTTAGTGACAGCATATTAAGTTCAATTTATGTGAAACATCTGTCATGTATAATGCCCAGTAGACAAGGGAAGTACTTATTATCATCAACTCAATCGACTAAAACAGATTTATTTACTATCAGGAAAAGTATGAAATCAGTTGTAAAATAAAACACAACACACCCTCACCCCAATCAACTGCTTCATTTCTGAATTCTATGAGAAATAATTACAAGTATATTGAGGAAAAATAATAAACCTCAAATATATACAATGGATTAATGCAACTGTAATCCATCTATGGCTAAATTAAGATCACCAAGCTGACAAATAGTATAGTGGGGGTAATACTCCTCCACACTCATTCAGTGCTAACAGAAGTATTGTTACAATACTTGTCAACAGCTGGGTTTTGGGATTCTCTGATTCAAATCCATGCCAGCAAGAAGGACAGTATGTGTGGATATGTAAGAGCCAAGCCTGAGACTGATAAGCATTGTGCTTGGTCCCACATATTTTGGCTGAGTTGCTATCTGCAAGGGGAGGGTGGGTGATAAGGGCTAATTGTATGCCACGAAGGAGGGTGGGAGTGTAGATTTTCGTGAGCAGCCAGTCATAATTTTTACTATAAGTGCATGGTCTAGACAAAAATGTGTTGTTCTCTATAGTTTTTATTATTACATAGTCTTACTCTGCTTTGCTTTTTTTCAAAACTTGCCTTCACAATCTCCCCCTCTGTCTGAGCTAATCGTACTTCTTGTGTAATACAAAAGATATAGTGGGAAAGGAGAAGAAACAGTTCTCTTCTAGTCTGTTCTCATACAGATCAAAATGAAGAGGTAGATATGGGAAGTTAGGGCTCTGGATATCAGTTCTCTGGAAATTACCACTATAATGTTACATCTCTATGTAACTCTTCAGTACATGTCCCCTGTTCAGAATCACTGACATACAAAGTCTGAGAAAATATGCTGAGATAGCATAATTCCATACTGCAAAAAAAAAAAAAAGAAGAAGAAAAGAAAAGAAAAAAGAAAATACTACTGCATTTACAGAAGTGAAAACTGGACTAGAGGGGAGTGACTTTGCACAAAATCTAAATTCATAGAAGTTAAAGCACATAGTAGGGTCATTTTAATTTTTTACACTCCAAGAAAGTTATTTATTGCCTTTGGTATAATAAATGAATCTAACTTTAGTGAATGAAAAATAGTGGTTACAATGAAATTGAAACCAATTCAATGAAAGTGGTTTGTTTCATTGACTTCAATGTTATTGAATTTCTATTGTGTAGAAAGGAGTTATCTATCAGACCTGAGTCTCCTATCCTTAACATTACTAGCTACAATTCTAGTGCATAGCAAGTGTCTGAGAATAAAATCCAGTTTTCTTCCTGTCTCTGTTCCAGTTTTCCTTTCTCAACTTCCTGATAAGTGCCTAGGCTGTTTCTAAGACACAAACTTGGTTTCTGCTTACCACTTGCTTTCCTCCTGGAAGTCTGGAATTCATATCAGGCAAAGACATCTATGTGATCTGTCACTGTTGGGTACTAACATTCTTTTTGTTTTTATTTTAAATTTAATCTCCTTTAGCTGGCAATATTTCACTCATGATGTCAAATCTCATTCATGATGTCAAAACTGATTCCAGAAGAAATTAAGGCGACCTATGTGACTCTACTGGTAGAAAAATCTGGAAATTTACACCTACATTTTTTTCAGACCTCACCCTCATGTACCTTCTATACTGATGCTGCTTAGTACCTCTCTCTTTACCACAGCTGGGAACTCCTCTATATGCTGTATCCACAGTCTTCCTCAAGAATCACTGATTCTAGTTTGGCTGGAGACCCTAAATATACATTACATGTATTTAAAATATAAGTATAAAGAACACATTAAGACAGAAATTTTACTACATTTTGAACATTAGTTATTCTCCAAATTAAGACCCTCTAGAAATGGGTAAAGGCATTTCATATTCAGTTTAATCAAGCTGCATACATACATTTAAATGAAAATCATAAAAAAGATAGATCTTGGTTCTAAGTAGGCAGGTGAGACAGGAATTCCCTGAAAATTACTAACAAGCAGATGAGTAGAAGATAAAAATGGAATTATGGAACTTACTAAGAAAAAATGAGTAAGAGTTTAAAAGAAAGAAAGAAAAGATGATTCAGAGATTTGTGTTGAAGACAAAAAAGAAAAGACTACATACACTCTCTCACTGCTATAAACTTGTCCCAAGTCCTTCCCCCCAAAATTAGGAAAAGTCTTACAAATGATCAAGGTTTTTAAATAACACTTATTTCAATTTTATGCTTTATATATATATCTTTGATTTTATAATACAATGATTCTAGTAGAAAGCTGTGAATTAGAGGGGCCAAACAGTGGTGCACCTGGTTAAGGGCACACTACAGTGTGCAAGGAATCAGGTTCAAGCCCTTGGTCTCCACCGGCAGGGGGAAAGCTTCACAAGTGCTGAAGCAGGGCTGCAGGTGTCTCTCTGTCTCTCTCTCCCTCTCCATCTTACACTCACCTCTCAATTTCTCTCTGCTTCCATCCAATAATAAATAAATATAAAAGATATTCTTTCAAAAAAAAAAAGGAAGCTGTGAATAAAATGTCAACATGCCAAAATTCATTAAAAAAAAAAAAAGCCATGCAATGCCCTGCCATTCAGAAACAACTACAGTGTGCATATTAACTTAGTCTTTTCTCTACTCATCGGAAAAATAGTAATTGAGGTAGCCCAAGAAGTGACAAAAATGAATAAGGTCCCAAGTTTGATTTCTGACTTCACATATGCCAGAGTGATGCTCTGATTTTCCCTTTCTTCCAATCTCTCACCAATTTAAAAAAAAATCTAGGGAAAAAAAAAGGTAATGTTCTGTTTGCATTATTTTCTCTTTTAAATTTATTTAGTACTGTTTAGAATTACTAGTGACAGGAAAAAAAAACATGTTTGGGAGTAGGGCGGTAGCGCAGTGGGTTAAGTACACATGGCGCAAAGCGCAAGGATGGGCATAAGGATCCCGGTTCAAGCCCCCGGCTCCCCACCTGCAAGGGAGTCACTTCATAAGCAGTGAAGCGGGTCTGCAGGTGTCTTTCTCTCCCCCTCTGTCTTCCCCTCCTCTGTCCATTTCTCTCTGTCCTATCTAACAACAACGACATCAATAACAACAATAATAACTACAACAATAAAAAAACAAGGACAACAAAAGGGGATAAATGAATATTATTAAAAAAAGAAAGAATAAATAAACATATTAAAGAATATTTCCCTTCTTTAACTGTGCCAAAGATACACATGAAAGTGTATCTTTGATCCCAGAGTCCAAGTGTCTGCTGGTTGAGGAACTGGAGACAGTTACGGTGAGAACGTGGCTGCATGTTCCTGTCAAGATGTAGCTAATATTTGACCAAGATACACACATGAACAGTGAGATGGGATGCTTTTCTCCTGAGAGTGAATGGGCTGGCAGACTTAATATGAACTAGGCACTATATGCACATCAGGGCCTGATCTCATTTACTGCTTGGTCCTAATATGTGGTGATGAGAAATTCAGGGATTGTAATGTAGTTTACATATGATCCTGTAAGTCAGAGTCATGACTTTTCCATTTTGTGCTTGACTCCACACTCCAAAAGCCCTACAGGCAGCACAGTAATTGTGAAGGAGTTATGCTGATTAGTGGCTTGTGTGTTCAAATTACTCAACTCTTCAGTTTTGTCAAATGTAAGTTAGAATAAAAAAAAGCAACCAAATGTTTTCTAGAGGATTACCTTGATAATGCCTGGCAAAGAGCAGCCAAATTATAAGAGTGCTGTGCAGATATCCCCTCAGGCTAGTGCCAGTTCCCGCAAGAAGTGCCCTTCCCAACCAGACCTGTCCCGGCTCATCACTCCCGGTTTTTGCCCTATAAAGCCCTTCTTCTTCTGCCCCTCTCTCTCTTGCCCGCTTTTCACTTCGGTGATTAGACGCAGGGAAAGTTGCTGTGGGAGGCGGGCATTTTGGCTAGCTCCACATGGCCCAAACCACTGCGCTCTCACCCAACTCTGAGGTGCCCGCGTGAATAAAGAATTGTGTTACCTCTCCGCTCCAGATCTCCTCTCTCTCTCTCCTCCGTTTTGCAGCCAACAGAAGAGTGTCACAAAAATATTACTATATCTTACAAACCACTATTTTATATTTACTGCAATCCAGTAACATTGGGGTGGGAACAACATTTAATTACCTCCAATGTAAAGCAAAGAAAACAGCAAGATGAATGTAAGGGCCATGCCAACTGTATCTTTAATTCACCAGATTGTTGGTGTGCCATTCAGAATACTAACAACTTGTCTTCCCAGCATGTATGATAGAATGAGCTTCAACAACAGGTTCATTCTCAACATCTGTGAACACAGTTTCCACATCTGCTTTCAAAAAAAAAAAAAAGCAAGCAAGCACCTAGACATAACTTTGATGAATGAGTGATAGTTTCAACAAATGTTCAGTTGCTTTGATGTGCTGCAGGAAGGCAGGATTCAGGCTGTGAGATACAAAGTGGATTCCCCAGGAAATAAGACCAGAAGCCTGTATGATGTGCTACAAAATTAACAGCTCTTCTGAGACTCTTATTAAATTGACTGCATTCTACAGGAGGAGATGCCAGGACCCGCCAAATCATTAACTTAATGCACCTCAGAAAGAGTTTTCTTAACAAAATTTTTATTAATTATTTGAAAATGGTTTATAAGATTACAGAGTTACCGTTCACACTGTACCAACCACTAATGTTCTATGTCCCCCACCCCCCCAAAAAAAAACAACAACACAGTTTTCAGTTTTTTCTTAGAGGCAATCTGTCTACTCTTTTTATTTTTCTCTATAAAGTTCATGTATTTCAGTTATTCATAGTCCACATATGAGCAAAATCATCTAGTAATTATCTTTTACTAATTTTACTAAACATAATCACCTCCAGTTCCTTGGAAAGACTTTGATTCCAGGCACAATTACTAAGGGTATATGTTGGTTGAAATAAATTACAAGAAGAGATTCCAAGAAAAGAACATTAGTTAGAAAAATTGCTTTATCCAAATATTAAGTCAACAAATAAAGCCCAAAATAAATTAACAAAGTCCTATGGGTCGACTGGAAAATGACAAATAATAGGTGACAAAGTATCTTGAGGGAAAACCCATGGGTTCCCCCAGATAGTACCTCAGACTATTTTGTTCTCTTCATACTGATGATTCTGGTTGTCCCAATCTCAGATAAGAATCAGCATCTTAAACAAGGTAAGAGTAGGGGCAAGCAATGCAACTTCCTGGTCCCTACTAAACTGCAGATTCTAATGAGAACCTCCATCACCATAGTTCTTCTTAATCTATCCAGAAACACACAAAGTCAGGTAGACCGACATTAATGAATTTTAGAATACAAGCAAGAGGTTTAGAGCGATACAGATCCATTTATTTCCAGCTCAGTCACTGCTCATATATTGAGTTGTCAGAAATGCCATGACACATCTGTGCATAGAAAACAGAAAAATACAGCATGACTTTTCCAGCAACCCAATACATACCTGAAATTAGTTATCATTATTTCAGTTTCCACAAAATTGTCTAAAAATGGGTTGAATAATGCCTAGTGTAAGTAAAGTATCATGAGGATAACAACTTTGCTATTGCTTGCACTGTTCTTTTATCATTCATTAATACTGTGCCTGAAACAGGAACTAGTGAGGAAGGAATTGAAATAACACATGAATTCAGAATTTTTGTGGATGACCAGGGTAACATATGATGGCATGGGCACATCACCCAGTGCAAGGAACACCATAGGTAATGTTAGCTCTGTCCCCAAATGGTATCGTTGCAACACCTTCACATAAGAGGGGATTAGTAAGGGCTGGCTTGTTTTAAAAATACTAACTAGAAAGATTATTTCACATAAATAAAATTCTTTTTTAAAATTTTTATTTATTTACTTATTAGATAGAAGCAGAGAGACACCTGCAGCCCTGCTTCAACACTCATAAAGCTTTCCCCCTGCAGGTGGGAACCAGGGGCTTGAACATGGGTCCTTATGCACTTTAATGTGTGCGCTTAATCAGGTGCACCACCGACTGGCCCCTTTTCTTTTTTTAATTTATAAAATTATATTATAATGTCTAAATTATATGAGTGAGAGAAGAGGTCTCTACCAACAAGTTTGACCTTGCTGATAAGAAAGGTCAAAGAGCTCTGGAGAGAAAGAGTGGATGAAATATTAATGTTAAATTTGATACAGTACAGGAAAGCTTTACAAGTAGATTTATTTTATGGCCCAGGAGGTTGCATAACGGCTAGAGCATAGAACTCGCAAGTAAGAGGTCTCAAGTCAACAAACAGCATTGCAGGTGCCAGCGTTGATGCTGTAATTACCAGGACTGTCTCACAAACGGAAAAAATATATAGTAGTCAAACCCTAATAGTAGAAAACTTTCCATAACCTAAGTACCCCAGGCAAGTTTCAAGAAGATCTGACGTAAAAATAGGTATATATTTAAGAGATTCAGATGTTAGAAAGTAACCCCAACAATTGCATCCTTCTTTTAAGTGAGATGCACTTTAAATCTTTTTATTTGAAGGCAAGATTGATTTGCAGTTTCTTATCAAATTCCTGTCTACAACTGTCTTTGTATATATGAGCTGTCAAGTTTAAAATGTTTCTGGTTAAGAAAACCCATGTGCCCACATCACCATGAGTTAGAGTTCTGAGACACCTGCCACTAGTGGAGTTTATTTGGATGATAGATTTATGTGTCTCCATATACTTCACTGAGGTTTTTAGCTGTCTCTGATATACCAACATTTTGTCAAAGTTTTCTAGAAGATCTGACACTGGACAAGAGTGAACTAGAATTTGACAGGTCCTGCAAAGCTAATGACAATCTCTAAGAATATTTTTTTAGTTAATTTTAAAACACTTCCTATTTTCTTGCAACCTATTCTTTCCAACAAACTGAAATAATAGACATTTTACATAAATGCATACACTGAAGTGTGGTAGCATACATTTTGAAGAGATGTGAACAGTGTCCCTGTGACAACCACCATATGAATTAGCACACCCTCAACAAAGTGATCACAAAAAATGAAGGTCCTCTGAGATGGAGGGAAAAAAAAAGGAAATTGTATATGTAAACTGACATAATTCTTTTCATTGAAATATTGGAAACAATTAGCTTTCCTACACAACTGCATCTATTTTCAAGCTTTGAGAAGATCAGGGAGCAGCCTAACTCAAAGGTAAATATAACCTGATAGCAAAGAACATGGGATTTGGGTCAGATGGCCCAAACTGAAGATAGCTCTTCAATTATAAACTATGTAACACAACCACTTTAAACCTTTTAAGTCTCATCTATGAAGTAATCATCATCACTTCATGACAAGTAATGAAATATACTTAGCCCCTGTAACAGTATTACTTAATCTTCAATGAGATAATGGTGATGAGAGAATAAAGCAATAGAAACTGAAATCAGTATCCTTCTTAAGTATGATCTGGACAGTAGAATTGTGGCTATAGAAATAGTTACCTGAGACTGGAACTTTTTGAACGCAGGGAGATTTATATAGAAGGTCTTTCAATTGAAAATGGATGGATGGCAGTAAATATCATGACATTAGTACGATTAATATTTTTCCTCTATTAAAATATGACAAAGTTTTTTCAAGATTTTGTAGGGTGCTTTTATGTGTAATATTATAGACTTCTCTTCATTTTAATATAAGCCACAATACATGATAGTATTTTTATTTTATTTTTCTTTTAACTAGTTTCAGAGAACTACATTTCCATTTTCTTTTTCTTTTCTCCCCATCTCTCTTATTTGATAGGACAGATAATGAAATTGATAGAAATTGAGAAGGGGGGAGTCGGGCAGTAGCGCAGCAGGTTAAGTGCATGTGGCGCAAAGCGTAAGGACCGGCGTAAGGATCCTGGTTCGAGCCCCTGCTCTCCACCTGTAGGGAGTAGCTTCACAGGTGAAGCAGGTCTGCAGGTGTCTGTCTTTCTCTCCCCCTCTGTCTTCCCCTCTCTCCATTTCTCTCTGTCCTGTCCAACAACGACAACATCAATAATAACTACAACAATAAACAACAAGGACAACAAAAAGGAATAAATAAATAAGAAGAAAATTTAAAAAAGAAGAAATTGAGAAGGGGTGGGGAGATAGATATGCAGAGAGAAAGAGTGACACCTGCAGAGCTACTTCTCTGCTTGGGAAGTTTTCCCACTTATAGATGGGGGGCAGGGTTTGAATCCCAGACCTCAAGCACAGAAATGCTTGTGCTTAAGAGGGTGCACGAGTGCCCAGCCCCCTGGAATAACATTTCCTTATAATAAAATTATAGCTATAAGTACTGATAAAACAACACAGCATTTAAAAAATATTGTACCAATGTCAATTTCTCAATTTTGATATTATGCAACATAGAACTACTAATGGGGAAAACTGGATGACGGAAATATAAAATCTAAACTTTTTTAAAGCAGTGCAGGGATCTCACATTCTCAGATCACCACAACACTGTACCACCATCTGAAAAACTTCCCCTTGTGCTATGGTGCCCCATGTGGTCTCAGGGCTCAAAACTGGGACCTTCCAATATACCAATGCAGGCACTCTAACAGGTGAGCTAACTCCAACCCCTCTAAACTGTCTTATAGATTCCTATTATTTATTTTTGAAAATCAAGGCTTTTATAGCTAAATAAGCATTTGTTAATTTATTTGTAACATCTTACATATAAGACATTGTGATAAAAGAAAATTTCAAGACAAAGTAAACATTTATTTGTTAATTACCAATTACCTACATACACTGGTAGGTTTTTATGATATCATTATTAATAATAAAATTAACAGAATGATCATTTACTGAGCACATACAATGTCTAGACATTGGATGAATCCATCTACATGACCTACACCTTGAATTTCATACACTACTATGAATTATTATTGTGATCTGACTTTCCAATATTTTACTCAGAAAATTAAAAAAGAACTCCAGATATTAGTTGAGCATGAACACTTAAGATACAGACAGAGGAAGAGGAATCTACAAAGATACTTGAGACCCAGTAGCCAAAGAGAAAGAATACCAACAGAGAGCTACCATAAAAATCAAAGTCAGTCTGCCAAAGAGAATAGCGTGGTTTGTGGAAGAGCTGAATGTGGACCCAGGTTTTAGTAGCCAAAGTGCATAATAGTCATTATTATATCAAATGTCTTCACACTTGAAGCAACTGAGGACCAGTTGGCATTACTTTTACTGTAATTCAGGTACTTAAATTCTATTTAAAATGCAAAGTAAAAAATGTCTAAGGAAGACAAACAAAGGTATATTTAAAAAGAAATACAATAATCTTAAAAGAGGGTTGATATTTTTAGAAAATAGATAAGTACATGTATATCATATGCATAATGAAACACCTTTTTAATTATAAAAGTTTGGTAACATGCTGTATCGTGCCAAACTGTTTCTCCACAGAAAAATGTCAAGACATACAAAAATGCTCAAAGTCACAGATTATAAGAGAAATACAAACAAAGACAACAATGAGATGTCACTTTATACATGAGAAGGTGTCAAACATTAGAAAAGACAGAAACACCACTATTGGAGAGGCTCTGGGGGAAAAGGAACCCTTCTGAACTACTTGTGAAATGTAAATTGATCCAACCCTTGTAGACAGTTTGGACTAATCAGAAACCTAGAAATGGACATAATTTATAATCCAGCAATTTCTCTCCTGGGAGTTTAGCCAAAGGAATAAAAAAAAAAAACCCTATCTAATGAGATCTATGTTCATAGCAAAGCAATTTCTAATAGCCCAATCTTGGAAGTAACTCAGATGCCCAATTTCAAATGATAAGGAAGCCATGGGGGAGATATATAATGGAATACTATCCAGCTGTTAAAAGATGAAGCCCTCTCCTTTCCCTCATCTTGGATGGAACATGAAATCATGTTAAGTGAGATAAATGAAAAAAGAAAGGAGAGATACTGGATGATCTCACTTACAGGTGGAACTTAAGAAATAAGGACAGAATGGGAAAATAGAAAGTAGAATAGGACTTCTGGAGGTGGGCTACAGAGCAGCAGCAGCTGTGTTTCTCTCCTTGGTCAACTAGTAGTAGCAAAGATTACCAGAGAATGCAACAATACTAGGTGACCACTTTGAGAACCTACCAAGTCACAGGTGAGTGTAGACACGTGTGACTCATGGACAGAGAGATTCCTGGGGCTAAAAGCCCGTATCTAATCAGGAGACTGGTAACAATCCCGCAGTTTACCATTTGTGGCACCACCTCCAGTTTGAGTTTTACCAATAAAATAACTGCTGAAGGGAAAACACAAAGTGAAAGTTGGATTGGGTATGGTGTGTTACAACAAAGCAAAAGATGCTGGGGAAGAATGGGAAGGTGAGGGTGTTGGGTCCTGGTGAATGGGTGGTAGGGAAAGACTTAAGTTGGGGGTGAAAGTGTTTTGTAGACACTTAATCATGGAGATATGATATACTCATATATCAACAACAGTATGATAAACCAGTAACTCAACAAAGTGATAAAGAGAAAATGAAATGAAAAATAAAGAAATAATTCATGAATTGCTACTTTAAGATGTTAAATGTGTTCACTTTTGAGGATTGGCAAAGAGCCAGAGATGAATTTTCATATAAAAAAATGATGACAAACACATGCTGTTTTTATAATCGAAACACAGGTGTTTGAAAATGAAATTTTTAAAATATGGACCATGACTTTTATATGATCCATATATTAAAATTCTAATATTAAAAAAGCAAGCCAGCTTTCAATAATACAATGTAGTTTATCTGCTGTAGAGATGCCCTCTGTCTCATGTGTCTCAGACTGATAACCTGAACTCTGAGCTTGGCCTGTCATTTTCTTGGAACATCTCTGGGAGAAAAAGAATGTGATTAAGGATGAACACATCATCAGACTCCCTTGTTTGCTTTCCCCAAAGCAGGTGGGCTGTCACCCGGTGCATACACAGCAAGCTGAGGTTAAAAGGCTGTCATGCCTTATCTATGCAGAATGTACATTATGTGGCATAGCTATGGGCAGGGCTCCCCAAATCAGTAATTGGCAAAGAGCACAGAAAACAGTTATACCATCACCAACAGGAAAAGGAGGCTCAATAGTTCTAGATATATCACTAAGATAAACGGAATTTTGAAATTAAATGGTGATTGCCCCAGTCAAACTGAGAAGCCTGAAAATGTACATATATTAACTACTGGGACCGCCAGGAAAAAAAGTGATTTTCATTTTGCTGGCTTCTTCATTTTCTAATTATAATAAAAGGATTCTTAGAGATAGTACCTAAACATTAGAAGTACTTAAATTTTCTTGTTCCTAGATATATTTGTGTCACCAACTCTCCTCTTATTTCTAAGTTGACTGACTGACCCAAAATATTCACAGTACTACTGGGTTGTCAGAAAAGTCATAATGTATTTTTCTATGCAAAACTGTGTCATGACTTTTCTGATAACCCAATATTTAAAATACTTGTAAACTGCTTTGGGAAATATAAGAAAGATACATCATCAAAGAATAGTTATTGCTGAATAACTTCTTCCTACAGAAATTCTAAAGAAAATTTCCGCAGTAGTATTTTATGTATTTTACTGTGTACTATTAAAATGTAAATAACATTATTCCTCAATTCTTTTTTTAATTGATTGATTTTTACCGCTTTGTGGTAGAAAATGTTCTAAGAAGAGGCCCACAATAGTAAAAGAAAGCTATTATTCTTCCATTGCCCCAAAGCAACAACTGTCAAATATAAAACTGTGATATCATTAAAGCTTGGGAAAGACAACAAAATAGATCTGTAGAGTGTGATTTGATTGGTTTTTGTTGTTGCTGTTGTTGTTCTTTTCTTTTTAACCACAGAAGCAGATTTATTATATTTCATACCACTTAAAGCTTTTTAAGAATTAAATATGGGTCAACAATCACTAAACATATCAACAAGTGACATTCATTGAAATAAATCATACCAAATGGCTAACATATTATAAGCTGCTGTGACACTACTACAGCTTCCATAAATAAAAAATGAGAATTAAAGTTTCACAGTAAAATATTTCACCAGAGAAGACTGCAAATTTTGACACAGTCAATTTATCACTGTAAAAAAAAAAAAATCAGACGAGGCTCAGTTGGCTCTGGTCAAAAAGCTCATTAGTCTATTTAATTATACCTTTGCCAGAATGTCATGACTCTTTTTATTGAAAAAGTATCTGCTATTTAGTGAAAAGATTTCACAATATTTTTGCTTTGTCCAAAGGATATGTTTTAAATTGACAAATTTTTAAATCCATGGAAAGCAACAGATGGCTCTTGGAAAATAACATTCTATCATGAAAAGCGCAGTTTATTTCAGTATTCTTGTAGTTTACTTAAATTAAGAGGTTTTTTTGAGGGGTTTTTTTTTTTTATACTCCAAAGAGAAAACGACTCAAAACTTAAAATTTTTATCCTAGGAATCCAGAGACAGCTCACCTGTTTTGCCATGCCTGGTATACCACATGGGAGCACTAGAGCACCAGGGGAAGCTTCAATGCTGTTGTCTCTCTCTCTTTCTTTCCGGCTCTATGTGTCTGTCCCTTTACATATACATATACATACACATACACATACACATACACATACACATACACATACACATATACATGTATGAAAAAGTTGGCCTTGAGTGATGAAATCACATATGCATGGAATGAAGAAAAAAAATTATCCTAGAAGGCAGTTGTACTTCTAAAACTATTAATGATGATTCTAAACTGAAAATGATTTTAAAATAAATGCCTTTTAATGGAATTTTTACTGGGTGATTATTATTGCACCCCCTTTCCAATACCACAACATATATTAGCAATAATGTCATATATATGGTATGTTCTTATTTTGGTAGTAGGATACATCTGAACACTGGACTTTCCTTCGTGGTTTTTGTTTCTGTTTTAAAATTCAAACTACTTCATTTCTATAGGTTTTGTTTTCATCTTGAATGTATTTCCCTTGTTTTATAGAATAATGAAAACTTGAAAAGTTGTCACTGTCTGAACCAACGAATACACTTTAAAGAGCACATGGAGCAGAAGGTATGTTATAATTAACCTAATTCACATCCAGACAAAAAGGTAGCTATCACTGACCCCCAAATAATTGTCATTAATAATCATCACACTGTCCTAACAACCTGAAACAAGGCATTATCATTGCCTTGTGAGAAACAGAATTCTGGAATATCTCTCCCCATAGCCAAACATGAATGAACTACAGGGATCTCAAATTAAGTATGCCTAAAATACATTTCTTCCTAAATTGCATGCCCAGTCCAATGTACATTAGTCTACTGCATGTTCTAACCACCCCCAACTTTATGCAAGAAACCCATATTCTCCACATCTAGTGTGAACTTATCCTGCCTGACTGGTACATGGCTAGGTTCCACCAAAATCATGTCTTGCATGTGATGATTATAAAAATTATTAAAGGGGATCGGGTGGTAGCACAGCGGGTTAAACACACATGGCGCAAAGTGCAAGGACCAGTGTAGGGATCCTGGTTCGAGCCCCCAGCTCTCTACCTGCAGAGGGGTTGCTTCACAAGCGGTGAAGCGGGTCTGCATGTGTCTTTCCCTCTCATTCTCTGTCTTCCCTATCTCTCTCCATTTCTCTCTGTCCTATCCAACAACAACATCAATGACAACAATAACAATGTCGACAACAAGGTCAACAACAAAGGCAACAAAATGGGGAAAAAATGGCCTCCAGGAGCAGTGGATTTGTAGTGCAGGCACCGAGCCCCAGCAATGACCCTGGAGGCAATAATAATAGCAACAACAATAATAATAAATTATTAAATGTCTTATTAATTTTTTCATACTAAAAATTTTAAATATGTTGAATATTTTACAAATAGAGTACATCTAATGTGGATCCTAATTTTTCAAAAGTATTTGATAACGTTTATGCTTATTCAGCTTTTAAACTTAGTTTATTTATGTTCAGTTTAGCAGCACTAACTATATTTCAAATGCCTGATACCCATAAGTGGTCAGTAGTTTCAGAACTGGAAAGCATAATAGGTCTAGGTCTTTTGAGGCTTCTTCTCAAGACCGATCTCTCTCTCCCTCCCCCCCCCCCCTCTCTCTCTCTCTCTCCTTCCCTCCCTCCTTATACATCATGCTCCAGTTCCAAGAAATCCTATGCCCTAGATTTCATTTTCCAGCACCTCCTCTATCTGTGTTCATTATGTTTTGGATTTCAGAAAAAGCATCAGACATTATTGTTGTTTTTTTATAAGATTAATTTATGTATTTATTATGAGAGAGAGAAATGAGGAAAACAGAGGTAAAGGGAAGAGAGGGAGGGAAGTAGAGAGGGAGGGACACTAGAGCCCTGGTGCCTAACCTGTGCTTCTTGCAATAAACTTGCCTATACTACCAACCTAATACATCAAATCTACTGGGTTGTTAAAAAATCATGACCCACTGTTTTGAGAGCTTGTTTGGAGGTTCTAGCAGGGGAGCACAGCTATTTGTATACCCTCGACCGAAGACTGAGTGCGCAGGAGAGGCACACATGGAGTGGTGAGGGAGGAAAGGGACACCCGCCTAGCCAGCCAGATCAGCCGTATCAACCCTGGTGATCAATGGGGTGATAGATGTTGCAGCCAGATCGCCCTCACATCCAGACCCCTTTTTTTGAATAGAAAACTGTGATGACTTTTCCAACCACCCAGTAATCTTCCACTGCACTGTGGATATTTAATATACTAGAACTTTTTAAACTGCTTTGCATTTCCTTGTCTAATTATAATAATTTCCATTATTCTACAATAAATCTAAAAACAGAAATGAAGTGTATCTGTCACATAACTACCCAGTAAATACTACATAAATATTTATTAAACAAATGACTGAGAAAACAAATGAGAGAACATCAGGAATCTACTCCCTATTTATAAATATTTATCTTCCCTGCTTCTGATTGGCAATTCAGAAGGAATTATGCAGTAAGGGGTTGCATCAATGATTCTATGGCTTCATCATTACAGTCTTGAAACATGCATGGTCACAGTCAGAAGAACATTCCATAAGTTGAGATAACAAAAATGCTCATTTACAAGCAATACTGCTACCTAATTTAAATTAAATTTAAAACCAATTACTACTAAATCTAGAATTGCAAGTAATTTATATTGCTTATCAACTTAAAATTTCTCCATTCTTTTAAATGGCATCAACATTACAGGTTCTTGACACAAGATTTTAGATTGAGTATGTGGCATTATCATAATTTTATAATGCATAAACAAATATTAAAATATTTCTAGCTCTAAGAAAACTGTCAGTATAAAAATTTGAGTTTCAAATTTTAACTAAGAATCTTAGGTTTATTTTCCTCTCTTCCTCTGCCTTCTTCCCTCCCTTTCTTTCTCCTTTATTTTCTTCCTTGCTTTCATTTTTAAAAAATTGTTTTTATTCTTTATTTCTTGAATAGAAACAACCAGAAATCGAGAGGGATAGGGCAATGGAGAGGAAGAGAGACAGAAAGACACCTGCAGCATTGCTTCACCAATTGCAAAGATTTCCCCTTCTGGTGGGGACCAGGGACTCGAACCCAGGTCAAATTGTAGTATGTGTGCTGAACCAGGTTTCCCCAGGTCTTGTGCAGATGGAATTTCACTGCTCCAAGCTAATTTTCATTTAAAGATAAACAGAGAGGAAGAAAGTGGGAGACACTATATACCAATGCTTCCTACAATACTACAGCACCTCCTAGGTGTTACCAGCACTCAGGACTGCATCACAGACATGATAAGGCAGGTACATTTCCAGTGAATTCCTTCTGGCCCAATTTTCAGATATTTTATTATTATAATTATATATAACTCTTAAAACAAGGAGAAAAAATAATAAATTATAATCTAATTTGACTTTGAAATGACACAAAGAAGTCCATTCTTTCTCAAAGTATAAAAAAGAAGTCAGTAGCATTCTTTCCCCCAACAAAAACAATAACAGTCATTCTTGAGACTTCTGGGTTAAAAGGAAAATAAGAGTACATAACTCTAATTTTATCCATTTTAACATCCCACCAATATTAAGAGGACTGAGGAGTTGGGCGGTAGCTCAGCGGGTTAAGTGCATGTGGCACAAAGTGCAAGGAACAGCATAAGGATCCCGGTTCGAGCCCCTAGCACCCCGCCTGCAGGGGAGTCACTTCACAGGCGGTGAAGCAGGTCTGCAGGTGTCTTTCTGTCTCTTTTCCTTTCTATCTCCCCCTTCTCTCTCAATTTCTCTCTGTCTCTATCCAATAGCAAATAAAATAAATAAATAAAAACTTTAAAAATAGTAAAAAGATTAATCTTAAAAGAATAAACACAAATAATGGTGAGACGACAATTAAAAAAAAAGGGAATTGGAAAGTCAAGAGATAACAGAACCAAGAAGCTTAATTTTACAGCTGAGAAATGCTTTGGAGTGTCTCCTACTCACCCCCTTCTCTCTCTATCACTCTTTCATTAATACATATAAATAAAATAAATATTAAAAAAGAAAAGATTCAATAAAATTCCAAGGAGAGAAAAGTTATTGATCATATAAAAATATTAGGAGTTGTGATGTTTTTAAACTACTCAATAATATTGGTGTAAATGAGAAAGCAATATTGCAATGCCATCAAAATTATAAAGACAAATTCTTTTTCAGCATAGAACCCTATAGCTAAATCATCAAACAAGTTATCATAAAATACATATTCACAGGTCTCAAAACCATTATCTTTTTCTAAGGATATTATGGGTGTTGACCATGAATATAGAGAAGAAATAAAAAAAGGCAAAGGTGAAGGAACCAAGATACAGAACACAGGAGATTAGCAAAGAATGCCCAGAGTGGTCAGAAAGAGAGACTTTGGGATATAAACTCTGAATGTGATGCAGATGATTCCTAGGCAAGACTAAAACACCTCCAAAGGTTCAGGGAATAATTTCTTAAAAGAGCTTAAATTCGTAGCATGTATTCTGGTGTGTATGAATATCTTCAGGGGAGATCTGTAAATAGTGTTTACAAAGGCATAATAAGGCAGCCACCCAGAATGCTCATTCATTGTATCTAGAATTCATTGGACTCCAATGGAATGAAGGAACTTCATGTCTGTGTTAGAGGTGGCAAAGAGAGGAGTGATGAAATGAAGAAAGAACTATTATCTTCCCAATGAGAGCTCATACTTCAGATTAGAAAAATAGGAATCACACTACATGCAGATTTATTTAGCTCTTCAGAAGTAAATAACAAAAAAGGACAGACAGGTAGAAAGAGAGACTGGAGAAGATAAAACAAAGACAGTGAATATGATTTCGTCTAAGGACAGGTCAGCAGAATAGGAACAGCATTATTTCATACTATATCTCATAGAGGACTTGATTTTTAAACTATGTAATCCCTACAACATATGTTCATGCACACACAAATACTATGTCAACATCCTAGTCTTTTAATTTTAAAAAACCTCCCCTCTTGATTTAGAGTTAATATTTATTGAATACCTGAGGAAGCTGGATTACATCACACTGATAGTGTGAAAATGACTAAGATTATTTCCACCAATAATATCCACAGAAGCAACAAAGCAGGGTTTTCCACTTCTATCCAGAACTATTTGTTCACTATTTACTAGCCCAACACTAACTTTACACGCTGGTTATACCTGCAACATCAGTACAAAATTATATGCTTCAAAAGACTGCAGGTATGACTTGAAAAATGGGGGCTGCAGATCACTTTTGAGTATCCCTGTTTCATTCCAAACACTGATTTGGAGCCAGAGACAAAGTAACATCAGCAATTCTCTAACTGCCAGGACCTTTGAGAGAATTCCAGTGCCATCTGAGATTTGGTCCAATTTACTTATTCCATAAGACGGTAGAGAAAAAAAAATAGGTCAGAGTATATCCTGACACTATAGTCATTCCACAGGCCCTAAATCACAGAAGACTTCCAAGATGCACTATGAGGACCAAAGAGATAAGGCAACAGGATGGTATTTAGCAAAACAATGATAAATAAAACTCCTTTTAATACGCAATGGCAAAGTTCAAAATGAAACAAGACCCTATTTTAAAGAAGCAACCGATTCATCTCAGCAATAACTACAGACAAAGTTGCTGGAAGTTCAAATGTGCATGGAAAAGCCCCTCTATGTCCTGCTTCCATGAAATGAAAGGATATTTCTATTTCACAATATTCAATTCAAAAGAAAATTCCTATAGTTTACATACTTTATTTTTTTGATGTCCAAAGGCTGCTTGCTATATTTAATTTTTTCTCAGTATTAGAAAAATAATGGAAGATATATCTTCATCAACTAATAGTTAATATAACCACCTTAGAATGCAACTATAAACCAGACTGTTCATTTTTCTCATTTCAAGGAACAGCCACCTCACTTTACAAATAAGGTTCAGAGAATTTAATGTGTACAGGCAAAGAAGCATGTCAAGGATGCAAGATTCAAACTAATCTAGAGACTCAACCTCAAAATAACAGAAGCTCAGCATTGCATGATCCAAGGGGTAAGACAGATGAATGCAATCAATAAACCCAAGCCACAGATAACTTTAAAAGTATCCTTGTACCTGTAACTAATTAGATAATGTTACAAAGTGGCATCATCAAATTGTGGGAGCATACCTAAAACATGCCACAGTGGTTTATGTTAAATTGATTACAAGTATGAAATGATTCTCACTTTGTACAAAACGCGTAACTTTTTTGTTGGCTTCAAAAACACCCTTCGGAGGTTATGAATTATCTGATTCATATTAAAGAACAAATTTAAGTAGTCACTGAGCCTCCTCTTCCCAACAGAATAATGAGTCTGCTATTTTATAAGATTACCTGTATCTTCTAAAGCCTTGCCCTGTCTGCTGTCTATCACTGTTGACTAAGAAAAACCCAGAGGATTACTTAGAGCAGTCTAGCAGCTGCCAAGGCTTGGCAAGCATTTGCTGATATTGACCCAGTCGGTGTTGGAGTATATGGGGTAGCCTAGTCTCTGGAAGCTCTGACCTCAGCCCATTCTCTCAATTCAAAGATCCATTGGCACACTACTCACCGAGACAAGATCGGGAAAAAATGAACCATTCGGCAATCCAAATTAAAAAAAAAAAATAAGGCTACTATTCCATTATAATCTTTCATTGCGAGCCCTCTTAAGTCCTACTTATCTACCTTATAATGTTTTTAAATTTAGTTCTCAGGAAAAATGAATCCAAAACTATAAATTTAAAGGCTCTAATCAATTTCCTTTTGCATTACAGTTTTCTTTCAGCAGATAAAGAAAAATCCATAGTAACAAGATGACATTTCATGCATTTACACATTTTCTCCTATAGACATCTACAGCCTTCAGAAAGTATATTATTTGTAGTCATGCCCATCTGACATTTTCCATTTTACACAAAAGATTTTATGGTTTGGTATTACAGCAATATACAAATTTGACAGCTTGCAATAGGATCTAGTCCCTGCAGCAAATCATTGTGACAGTTAAGTACTATACAGCTACTAATGTACACTACACTTACTCTAAAATCTTATGTTTGGGGCATGTAATTGTTGAAATACTGAAGAGTGGTCTTAATTATATTGCAAATTTCATACTGGGTTTATTAAGTATTAAGATAATACACACTATACTAGCTATATCATTTATACTATCACTTATTCCTCCTTCACTGATTTATTATTAAAGCAAATTGTCCTCAATTTACTTAAGCGAAAACTTACTTATAATCATCTATATTTACTAAATTCTTAGAAACTCTGTATTTAAAAATGACTGAAGATATGACTAAGTCAGTGCATGAGTCAATGTGGAATATAATGACCTTTTCCTTGATTGTCTTAGGAATCCTAATTTTTTTGTCAATATGCCTATACATTTCCCTAGTTGCATTCAGGGAGGCTCTTTCAAATATAATCATGATCTCTCTAGAAAGTATTGCTGCCCTCTAACTTTGCTGTACCATTAACTAAGTAGGACTCAAAGTGGTCATACAGAGTGAGAGGCAGACACGTCTCTAATTCTCTTTTTGGTATTCAATACATCTGATAACATAAGCAAGTTAACAAGTGAACTGTAACTTAGTATAGAAAACAGGAAATCTGAATGCAGTTTTCCCCTTGACGCAGCTCTTCAGATGGAATACTATAGTGAAGCCACTCTATTTTCAGAATTGATGTACCTTTCAAAACTATAATCTTTGGCTTTCAAGTTCACTATTATTTGCCTTCAGGCACAAATTTTAAAGTGTACACAAGCTTCTAAGAGGACTCATTGGTCTCAGCCAGACAGCGAAAGGTTTGTAGCTTAGTCATCATTGCAGTATAAATTCCTTTTCAAAATAATGCTCTTCACTCAGAGAATACTTGTCAGTGTTTGGTTCACTTGTCAAATACAAATCAGAAGTCATTAAGTGCCTGAGGATGACTTCAACTATTCCAAATTTCATTCTGTTTATAGAAACAGAATTTCAAGTCTAATGTACAATATTAGGAATATGTACAGACATAGAAACCAAAGTTGCTGTGCTTTCCCACTGTGAGCATAAATGTGTAAGCAATAAATACCACCAAGATCTCTATACAAATACAATAATCAAGACAGACATCATTTGTTTAATAGTGTAATTTAAGATTAAGTATTCTTACAACACATTTGGGAACTTTCCAACAGGAAAAAAAAATGTTTAAAATGAATTATTTCATTTTAGGGCCTTCAGCAAGTTTCCAAGATTTTCCTATAGTAAACAAACTTGCCATGATGTTATTTATGCAAATTCTATATATACTTAACCCTTAAGAAGTGACCACACACATTATATAAATTCATAGTAAATGTATAAGATGAGGTGTGTGTGTAGGGGTAGGGACAAGAGCTATTGGTGGTGGGGGTAGCATGGACTTATATACATTGTAATCTTACAGTCTTGAAACCCACTATTAACCACACACGCACACACACACACACACACACACATCCACACACAAAGTCAAGAACAAATTAAAAAATTTACAAGTTGACAGGGAAAGGAAGTGACTTATAAAGGCAGCATATTCAGACTTGCATCAGATTTTTCTGCAGGATCTATGGAGACCGGAAGAGAGAGGAATGGTATATATAAGGTATTAAAAGACATTAATTAGGGCCAGATGGTGGTGCACCTGGTTTAGTGCACATTTTACAGTGTACAAGGACCCAGGTTCGAGCTCCCTGTCTCCACCTGTAGGGGGAAAAGCTTTGTGAGTGGTGAAGCAGTGCCGCAGCTGTCTCTCTGTCTTTCCCTCTTTATCACCCCCTCCCTCTGGATTTCTAGCTGTCTCTATCCTATAAATAAATAAAGATTTAAAAAATTAAAAAAAAAATAACTACCAGCTGTCCCAACTGCAATGCTAGCCTGGCAACCAGCCAGCCACATATTCAAATATGAAGGAGCAATCAAAACAGTACCAGACATACAAAAACATAAGGAGTTTGCC